>NW_027620756.1:0-3000 GCF_964198595.1 Lampetra fluviatilis | reverse complement strand
TACTATACACTACACTATACACTACACTATACACTTCACTATACACTACGTTATACACTACGTTATACACTACACTATACACTACGTTATACACTACACTATACACTACACTATACACTACACTATACACTATCCACTACACTATACACTACACGCTACACTATACACTACACTATACACTACACTATACACACTACACTACACTATACACTACTACACTACACTATACACTACACTATCACTACACTACTAACACTACACTATACACTACACACTACACTATACACTACACTATACACTACACACTACACTATACACTACACTATACACTACACACTACACTATACACTACACTATACACTACACATACACTACACACTACACTATAAACTACACTACACACTACACTATACACTACACACTACACTATACACCATACACTACACTATACACCATACACTACACTATACACCATACACTACACTACACACTACTATACACTACTGTACACTACACTACACACTACACTACACACTACACACTACACTATACACTACACTGTACACTACACTATACACTACACTATACACTACTATACACTATACACTGCTATACACTACTGTACACTACACTACTAAACACTACACTATACACTACACTATACACTATACACTACACTATACACTACACTATACACTACACTATACACTACACTATACACTACTATACACTATACACTACACTATACACTACATTATACACTACTACACTATACACTACTATACACTACTGTACACTACACTACTGTACACTACACTACTAAACACTACACTATACACTACACTATACACTACACTATACACTACACTATACACTATACACTACACTATACACTACTATACACTACACTATACACTACTATACACTACACTATACACTACACTACTCGTCATATTCCGTCTTCCACTGAACATATTTTTTGTTTAAACAAACAACCCCCACACCCCCCACACACACAGAGTTCTTTTTAAGTTTCAATGTTCACAGCGATGTCGTCACCGTCGCCGTGAACGATGTTGATGTCTGTTGTAATTGCTATACTCTCGTTTGTTTATTATTTGACGATGTTGATGATGATGATGATGTTTATGATGATGATGATGTTGATGATGTTGATAGAGTTCCTCGGCTGTTGTTTGTTTGAGTGTGGGGGGGGGGGGGCATGGGGAGGGGCGTGGAACTTTATCGGGAGTGTATTTGATGAGGATATTATGATCACACTCCTTTGCCAAAGTTGTTTAGTCCGTGAGTCTGTGAGTGGGTGAGTGGGTGAGTGAGTGAGTGTGTGAGTGGGTGAGTGAGTGGGTGAGTGTGTGAGTGGGTGAGTGGGTGAGTGAGTGAGTGGGTGAGTGGGTGAGTGAGTGAGTGGGTGAGTGTGTGAGTGGGTGAGTGAGTGAGTGAGTGTGTGAGTGTGTGAGTGGGTGAGTGTGTGGGTGAGTGTGTGAGTGGGTGAGTGAGTGGGTAAGTGAGTGGGTGAGTGGGTGAGTGGGTGAGTGGGTGAGTGAGTGAGTGGGTGAGTGTGTGAGTGGGTGAGTGAGTGAGTGAGTGTGTGAGTGTGTGAGTGGGTGAGTGTGTGGGTGAGTGTGTGAGTGGGTGAGTGAGTGGGTAAGTGAGTGGGTGAGTGGGTGAGTGAGTGAGTGGGTGAGTGAGTGTGTGAGTGTGTGTGTGAGTGTGTGTGTGAGTGGGTGTGTGAGTGAGTGGGTGAGTGAGTGAGTGGGTGAGTGGGTGAGTGAGTGGGTGAGTGAGTGAGTGTGTGAGTGAGTGAGTGGGTGAGTAAGTGGGTGAGTGTGTGAGTGGGTGAGTGAGTGGGTGAGTGTGTGAGTGAGTGCGTGGGTGAGTTCGTGAGTGAGTGAGTGAGTGCGTGGGTGTGTGGGTGAGTGGATGAGTGAGTGACACGGGCTAGAGAAGAGATGGAGTGATGTGGTGATTGAGTGTGTGGGTGAGTGAGTGAGTGGGTGAGTGAGTGAGTGCGTGGATGAGTGAGTGGGTGAGTGGGTGGGTGGGTGAGTGGGTGAGTGAGTGAGTGGGTGAGTGAGTGAGTGGGTGAGTGAGTGAGTGCGTGGATGAGTGAGTGGGTGAGTGAGTGAGTGGGTGAGTGAGTGCGTGGGTGAGTGAGTGGGTGAGTGAGTGAGTGTGTGTGTGAGTGTGTGGGTGAGTGAATGAGTGAGTGGGTGAGCGGGTGGGTGAGTGGGTGGGTGAGTGACACGGGCTAGAGAAGAGATGGAGTGACGTGGTACAGGAGGACGTGGAGCTGAGTGGACTTGCCGATGACTGGTACCAGCGGTGTCAAGATCGGCCTCAGTGGAGGAGGCTCGTGAAGGACGCTACTGGGCAGTTGGAGGCAGTCGCCCTCCAACAACAACGGAGGGCGGAGGAGCGACGCTCACAACAACGAGCGGAGCGCCGGGTGGCTAAAGCGCAGCGAGTTGGCACAGTAGGGGGAGGTACAGCTGGTGCACCTAGCCTGGCACAGCAGCAGCAGTCAACCTGTGTGCCACCTGCAGGGTCTGCCACGTGACCTCCTCCTCGTGCACCTAGCCTGGCACGGCAGCAGCAGTCTGCCCATGGCACCTGCAGGGTCTGTCACGTGTCCTCCTCATGCACCTAGCCTGGCACAGCAGCAGCAGTCAGCCCATGGCACCTGCAGGGTCTGTCACGTGTCCTCCTCATGCACCTAGCCTGGCACAGCAGCAGCAGTCAGCCCATGGCACCTGCAGGGTCTGTCACGTGTCCTCATGCACCTAGCCTGGCACGGCAGCAGCAGTGAACCCGTGCCACCTGCAGGGTCTGCCACGTGACCTCCTCCACATGCACCTAGCCTGGCACAGCAGCAGCAGTGAACCCGTGACACCTGCAGGGTCTGTCACGTGACCTCCTCCACATGCACCTAGCCTGGCACAGCAGCAGCAGCAGTGAACCCGTGCCACCTGCAGGGTCTGC
>NW_027620755.1:5000-34754 GCF_964198595.1 Lampetra fluviatilis | reverse complement strand
GGGTGGGTGGGTGAGTGGGTGGGTGAGTGGGTGGGGTGAGAGGGGGGGTGGGTGGGTGAGTGGGTGGGTGAGTGGGTGAGTGGGTGGGTGAGAGGGTGGGTGGGTGAGAGGGTGGGTGGGTGGGTGAGAGGGTGGGTGGGTGGGTGAGAGGGTGGGTGGGTGGGTGAGAGGGTGGGTGGGTGGATGGATGGATGAGTGGGTGGGTGAGTGAGCGAGAGGGTGGGTGAGAGGGTGGCCAAGAGAGGGAATGGGTGGGTGGGTGAGTGAGTGGGCGAGAGGGTGGGTGAGTGGGTGAGAGGGTGGGTGGGTGAGTGGGTGGGTGAGTGGGTGAGTGGGTGGGTGGGTGAGTGGGTGGGTGAGTGGGTGGGTGGGTGAGAGGGTGGGTGGGTGAGAGGGTGGGTGGGTGAGAGGGTGGGTGGGTGGTGGGTGAGAGGGGGGTGGGTGAGTGGGTGGGTGAGAGGGGGGGTGGGTGGGTGAGTGGGTGGGTGAGAGGGTGGGTGAAGTGAGTGGGTGGGTGAGAGGGTGGGTGAGAGGGTGGCCAAGAGAGGGGGTGGGTGGGTGAGTGGCGCGAGGGGGGTAGGTGGGTGGTGAGTAGGTGAGTGAGTGGGTGAGCGGGTGATTGTCCGGCAAAAACAACCTCCTACCTTCCTCTTTACCCTCGGGGCTCCTCCAGAAACAACAAAAGCCACTACGTGTGGCCACGTGGACTGTTCGAACGCTCACTGCGGAGGAGAGGCTGCCACTCCTCTGTCGGGAGCTGGACCGGTACCGCCTGGATCTCTGTGGTATTCAGGAGGTCGGTGGACCGGCTCTGGCTCCTGTCACCATGAAGGGTGGACAGTCCTCTACTCTGCCAAACAACAGGGAGTGGTTCTTCTGAACAAATGAAGGGAGCGTGGCGGTGAGGTGTGGGAAGCTGTAAGCCCCAGGCTACTTTGGGGCCCCGGCCTTCCCATCAACCGGAGGCGAGGAGTGGTGGTCGTGGTTACTTATGCTCCCACTTAAGATGAACATCAGTGGAGTGATGCAGGCAAAAGCCGATGAGTCAGATGCCTTCTATGACCTCCTGTCACAGATGCTGGCTAAAGTGGCCCCTCGGGATAGAGTCATCCTGTTGGGTGACTTCAATGCCTGAGTTGGTCATGATGCTGGCACCTGGTCTGAGTGATTGAGTTCAATAACAACGGTAGGAGGCTGCTAGATTTTTGTGCAGCCCATGGGCTTGTAATTACCAACACGCTGTTCCGGCATCGGCGCATCCACACAACATCATGGATGCACGCCGGGTCCAAGCAAGAACATCTGTTGGACTACATAGTGACAGAACAGCGGATGCAGGCTTATGTCCATGACACCAGGACTTACCGTGGAGCTGATCTGCACACTGACCATCGACTTGTCATCTGTAAGATGCACCTGCCATTCTTCCACTCCGGTGGTGGGTGTACACCCAGGGCCCCATTCAAACCTAAGGTGGCCTGGTCTCAGCGAGCTGATGAAAGTTGCAAGCGAGAATTTCATCATCGCTTGCAGCTGCGTTTGGCATCGTCCCCCCCTCCTCCTCCTGATGCCGAGGGGAAATGGGCGAGGTTTAGAGTTCTGTGGCTCATGCAGCTGCAATTGTGGAGAGAGTGGAGAGTTTCCCATACCTGGGCAGGGTGCTCATAACCGGCTTCGGTGTGACAGCAGAGGTCTCACTCCGAATCAGTCGAGCGATATTATCTTTTCATCGGGCTGCGTAACGCTGCAGTGTGGAAGCTACCTGGTCTGTCGCTCCGCACGAAGTTTCGGGTCATCTCAGCCACGGTCATTCCCTCCCTTCTCTACGCTTGTGAAACGCTGACCCCCTAATGAAGCATCTTCGCCAGTTGGAAACATTCAGGCTGGCCTGCCTACGATCCATCCTGGGTTTAACCTGCAGGCTGGATTGTGTGAGGAGCTCACAAATCATTGAAATATCTGGACAAAGTCCCATCGGCGAGCTCCTCCGGCAGGCAAGGCTGCGTTGGCTGGGTCATGTAGCCCGCATGCCCAGCCACCGCATGCCTAGACAGCTTTGTTCGGCCGGATCGAGGGGGCTAAACGGGCGCAGCACGGGCTAGAGAAGAGATGGAGTGATGTGGTACAGGAGGACGTGGAGCTGAGTGGACTTGCCGATGACTGTACCAAGCGGTGTCAAGATCGGCCTCTGTGGAGGAGGCTCGTGAAGGACGCTACTGGGCAGCTGGAGGCAGTCGCCCTCCAACAACAACGGAGGGCGGAGGAGCGACGCTCACAACAACGAGCGGAGCGCCGGGTGGCTAAAGCACAGCAAGTTGGCACAGTAGGGGGCACAGGTGGTGCATCGGCCAGTCATCTCGGTCATCTCAGTCGACCCGTGGCACCTGCTGGGTCTGCCCCGTGACCTCCTCCTGCACCTAGCCTGGCACAGCAGTCAACCCATGGCACCTGCTGGGTCTGCCCCGTGACCTCCTGCTGCTAGCGGGCGTTCGACACTTCACGTGGCAGCCTCAAGGTGCACATGGCCTGGCACAAGCGTCGTGGTGACGTCACCGCCACTTAGTGGCGAATGGCGGTTGTTGTTGTTGTTGTGTGAGTCTGTGTGTGTGTGTCAGTTACTCGCTACTGACAGCACTTGCCCCTACAGCCCTGCTAGAGGTTACCTGGGGGATATTTGTCTGTGTGTAGGTGCTGCTGCTACTTGCCCCTCACCTCCTCACCCCTCACCCCCCTCACCTCGCCCCTCACCTCCTCACCCCCCTCACCTCACCCCGCCCCTCACCTCGCCCCTCACCTCCTCACCCCGCCCCTCACCTCCTCACCCCCTCACCTCACCACCTCCTCACCCCGCCCCGCCCCTCACCCCGCCCCTCACCCCCTCACCCCGCCCCCCCCTCACTCCTCACCCCCTCACCTCACCACCTCCTCACCCCGCCCCTCACCCCGCCCCTCACCTCCTCACCCCCGCCCCTCACCTCCTCACCCCCTCACCTCACCACCTCCTCACACCCGCCCCTCACCTCCTCACCCCGCCCCTCACCTCCTCACCCCCTCACCACCTCCCGCCTCACCCCCGCCCCTCACCCCGCCCCTCACCCCCTCACCTCCTCACCCCGCCCTTCACCTCCTCACCCCCTCACCTCACCACCTCCTCACCCCGCCCCTCACCCCGCCCCTCACCTCCTCACCCCGCCCCTCACCACCTCACCCCCTCACCTCACCACCTCCTCACCCCGCCCCTCACCCCCGCCCCTCACCCCGCCCCTCACCTCCTCACCCCCTCACCTCACCACCCTCCTCACCCCGCCCCTCACCCCGCCCCTCACCCCCCTCACCTCCTCACCCCGCCCCTCACCTCCTCACCCCCTCACCTCACCACCTCCTCACCCCGCCCCTCACCCCGCCCCTCACCCCGCCCCTCACCCCGCCCCTCACCCCGCCCCTCACCCCGCCCCTCACCTCCTCATCTCCTCACCCCGCCCCTCACCTCACCCCGCCCCTCACCCCCTCACCTCACCCCCTCACCTCACCACCTCCTCACCCCGCCCCTCACCCCGCCCCTCACCCCCTCACCTCACCCCCTCACCTCACCCCTCACCCCGCCCCTCACCTCCTCACCACCTCCTCCTCACCTCGTCCAGTCGGAGTCTTCCCCCAGCAGCTTCGTGCGTAGCTGCAGCAACTTCCGCGTGCACGCGCGGGGCCCCGGAACCTGCATCGCCTCAAGGGCCCCGGAACTGCATCGCCTCGATCGCCCCGGAACCTGAATCGACTCGCTCGCCCCAGAACCTAAAGCGCCTCGCCCGCCCTGGAACCTGAATCGCCTTGCTCGCCCCGGCACCTGCATCGCCTCGCCCCGCCCCGGAACCTGCATTGCGTCTCGCTCGCCCCGGAACCTGCATCGCACTCGCTCGCCCTGAAACCTGCATCGCCTCACAGGCCCCGGAACCTGCATCGAGTCGCTCGCCCCAGAACCTGCATCGTCTCACACGCCCCGAAACCTGAATCGCCTCGCTCGCCCCGGCACCTGCATCGCCCCGCTCGTCCCGGAACATGAATCGCCCCACTCGCCCCGGAACCTGAATCGCCTCACTCGCCCTAGAACCTGAATCGACTCGCTAGCCCTGGAACCTGAATCGCCTCGCTCGCCCCGGAACCTGCATCGCCCCGCTCGTCCCGGAACATGAATCGCCTCAGTCGCCCCGGAACCTGCATCGCCCCCGCTCGCCCCGGAACCTGAATAGTCTCACACGCCCCAGAACCTGCATCACTCACTGTCCCCTGAATCGCCTCGCCCGCCCCGGAACCTGCATCGCCTCGCTCGCCCCAGCACCTGAATCGCCTCACTCGCCCTAGAACCTGAATCGACTCGCCCGCCCTGGAACCTGCATCGCTTCACTCACCCCGGAACCTGCATCGCTTCACTCACCCCGAAACCTGCATTGCCTCCTCGCCCCAGAACCTGCATCGCCTCACAGGCCCCGGAACCTGCATCGAGTCGCTCGCCCCAGAACCTGCATCGTCTCACACGCCCCGAAACCTGAATCGCCTCGCTCGCCCCGGAACCTGCAACGCCTCGCTCGCCCTAGAACCTGAATCGACTCGCTCGCCCCGGAACATGCATCGCCTCGCTCGCCCCGGAACCTAAAACGCCTCGCCCGCCCTGGAACCTGAATCGCCTTGTTCGCCCCGGAACCTGAATCGCCTCACTCGCCCCGGAACCTGAATCGCCTCGCTCGCCCCGGAACCTGAATCGCTTCACACGCCCCAGAGCCTGAATCGCCTCACCCGCCCCGGAACCTGAATCGCCTCACTCGCCCCGGAACCTGAATCGCCTCGCTCGCCCCGGAACCTGAATCGCTTCACACGCCCCGGAACCTGAATCGCCTCACCCGCCCCGGAACCTGAATCGCCTCACTCGCCCCGGAACCTGAATCGCCTCGCTCGCCCCGGAAACCTGAATCGCTTCACACGCCCCAGAGCCTGAATCGCCTCACCCGCCCCCGGAACCTGAATCGCCTCACCCGCCCCGGAACCTGAATCGCCTCACTCGCCCCGGAACCTGCATCGATCGCTCGCCCCGGAACCTGAATCGCTTCACACGCCCCGGAACCTGAATCGCCTCGATCGCCCGGAACCTGCATCGCTTTACTCGCCCCGGAACCTGCATCGCCTCTCCCGCCCCGGAGCCTGCATCGCCTCACTCGCCCCGGAATCTGCATCGCGACTCGCTCGCCCCGGAACGCGAATCGCCTCGCTCGCCCCGGAACATGAATCGCTTCACTCGCCCCGGAACCTGCATCGGGACTCGCTCGCCCCAGAACCTGAATCGCCTCACCCGCCGCGGAACCTGCATCGCCTCGCTCGCCCCGGAACCTGAATCGTCTCACGGGCCCCGGAACCTGCATCGCGACTCGCTCGCCCCGGAACCTGAATCGCGACTCGCTCGCCCCAGAACCTGAATCGCCTCACTCGCCCCGGAACCTGAATGAACCCACTCGCACACGTGGTGGTGGTGTTGTTGTTGTTTCCCACAGCTTTTATTGAACAATGACGTCACGGCACACAAAGAGATGACATTCTGCCTCAAGTTTTCTCACGAGATCACGTCACGGCTAAGTCACACCACGACATGACGTCACGACCCTAGTCACACCTATGAGATGACGTCAAGACCAAGTCACACCACGGAGATGACGTCAACACCAAGTCACACTACGAGATGACGTCACGGACCAAGTGACACAACGACATGACGTCACACCAAGTTTGCCCACGTGCTGCTGCTACTCGCTACTAACAGCACTTGCCCCTACAGCCCTGCTAGAGGCTACACGGGGGAGCTTTGTCTGTGTATAGGTGCTGCTGCTACTAACAGCACTTGCCCCTACAGCCCTGCTAGAGGCTACACGGGGGAGCTTTGTCTGTGTACAGGTGCTGTTGCTACTAACAGCACTTGCCCCTACAGCCCTGCTAGAGGCTACACGGGGGAGCTTTGTCTGTGTATAGGTGCTGCTGCTACTAACAGCACTTGCCCCTACAGCCCTGCTAGAGGCTACACGGGGGAGCTTTGTCTGTGTATAGGTGCTGCTGCTACTAACAGCACTTGCCCCTACAGCCCTGCTAGAGGCTACACGGGGGAGCTTTGTCTGTGTACAGGTGCTGTTGCTACTCCCTACTAACAGCACTTGCCCCTACAGCCTGCTAGAGGCTACACGGGGGAGCTTTGTGTAGATATTCGGGGGTGGTTGTGCTGGTTGGTGGTGGTTGTGGTGGTGATAGTGGTGGTTGTGGTGATAGTGGTGGTGGTGGTTGTGATAGTGGTTGTGGTGATTGTGGTGGTGATAGTGGTGGTGGTTGTGGTGATAGTGATAGTTGTGGTGGTGATAGTGGTGGTGGTGGTTGTGGTGGTTGTGGCTCAGGCGATCACGTGGTAAGGCCGGTCTCTCCACGTGTCATAGCTCGCACACTTCCTCTTCCTGAACCTGGAGACACGCGGGGGGCACGGGGGGGGGCACGGGGGGGGGCACGGGGGGGGGGAGAGACACGCGGGGGGGGGACACGGGGGGGGGGACACGGGGGGGGGAGAGACACGCGGGGGGGGGACACGGGGGGGGGGGACACGGGGGGGGGGACACGGGGGGGGGAGATACACGCGGGGGGGGGACGGGGGGGGGGGCACGGGGGGACACGGGGGGGGGCACGGGGGGGGGGAGAGACACGCGGGGGGGGGACACGGGGGGGGGCACGGGGGGGGGGGGACACGCGGGGGGCACGGGGGGGGGACACGGGGGGGGGGGAGAGACACGCGGGGGGGGGGACACGGGGGGGGGGACGGGGGGGGACACGGGTGAGTGGTGGTGGTGAGTGAGTTGGTGAGTGGTGGTGAGTGAGTGGTGGTGAGTGAGTTGGTGAGTGGTGGTGAGTGAGTGGTGGTGAGTGAGTTGGTGGTGAGTGGTGAGTGTTGTTCCTCACCAGGCCACGCCCCCGACGAGCGTCGTCATGGCAACCACGATGAGGAGGAGGGAGGCGACGAGGAGAACCCAAGCTGAGCAACAACAACAACAACCACGTCAACCACAACAACCACGTCAACAACAACCACGTCAACAACAACAACCACAACAACAACAACCACCACGTCAACAACAATAACAACAACAACTACAACCACCACAACCTTAACCACCACAACCACCACAACTACCACAACATTAACCACCACAACTATCACAGCTACTACAACCACCACAACCTTAACCACCACAACTACCACAACTACCACAACCTTAACCACCACAACTACCACAACTACCACAACATTAACCACCACAACCACCACAACATTAACCACCACAACCTTAACCACAACTACCACAACTACCACAATATTAACCACCACAACTACCACAACCACCACAACCTTAACCACCACAACCACCACAACATTAACCACCATAACCTTAACCACCACCACCACCACAACCACCACCACCACAACTGTAACCACGCCCCCCTCCTCACCTGCCCCCTGACCCCGAGTCTCCGCGTGAGCCGTCGGTTTGTGACCTCCCAGCGGGGTCCCCGCCGTTGCCATGGAGACGGAGGCCCCGTCCGCTGTTGCCACGGAGACGGAGACCCCGCCCGCCGTTGCCACGGAGACGGAGGCCTCCCCCGCCTTGGTTACCGCCACGGTGACGGGCGCCCACTCGGTCACCACGGTAACGGGAATCCCCTCGGTTTCCACGGTAGCGGCTGTCCCCTTGGTTACCACCACCCCCTTGGTTGCCACGGTAACGGGCATCCCCTCGGTTTCCAAGGTAACCGAGGAGGTGGCGGTGGTGACGCGGTCGCTATGAGAAGGGCCCTGGTTGCCAGGGGAGGAGACGCCGCTGTCGTTGCCGTGACTACCGTCGCCACCCTGGTTGCTATGGAGACCGTGGTTGCTACGGGTGGTAACCACGGTGCCGTACCCACGCGCGTCGGCCGCGCTGACGTCGGCGGTGGCGAGGGGGTTGCTATGGGTACGCTGGTTGCCGTGGAAACCTGCGGCGGTGCCTCGGTTGCCGTGGTGACCGCCTGTGACGCCGTTGCCATGGGGACGCTCTGTGCGCTGGTGGGAGGTTGCAGCAGTTGCCGTTGTGGCGGTTGTGGCGGTTGTGGTTGTTGCAGCAGTTGTGGTTGGTTGTGCCGATGATGGCTGTGCGGTGGTGGTGGTGGTGATGGGTGGTGGTGCGGTGGTGGTGGTTGGTGTGGTGGTGGTGGTGGCGGTTGTGGTGGTGGTGGTGGTTGGTGTGGTGGTGGTGGTGGTGGTTGGTGTGGTGGTGGTGGTGGTTGGTGTGGTTGGTGTGGTGGTGGTGGTGGTGGTGGGTGGTGGTGTGGTGGTTGCTATGGTAATTGTTGTGGTGGTGCGTGGTGTGGTGGTGGTTGTGGTGGTGGTGGCGGTTGTGGTGGTGAGGCTGCTACCCTCTGCACACACAGACAAAGACAAAGATCCCCCGTGTAGCCTCTAGCAGGGCTGTAGGGGCAAGTGCTGTTAGTAGCAGCAGCACCTATACCTTTTTACAAGGAGTCATGTTTGCATTGACCACAATACCTGCGGTCATAATTCAAACAAAAAAACACAACTCTGATGTATGCACTGTCCTTGAAGTTGATTGGTCCACACCAGAGACAGCTTTCCTTAGAGCCTAGTCTCACATGGTCCTTGAAGTTGATTGGTCCACACCAGAGACAGCTTTCCTTAGAGCCCAGTCTCACATGGTCCTTGAAGTTGATTGGTCCACACCCGAGACAGCTTTCCTTAGAGCCCAGTCTCACATGGTCCTTGAAGTTGATTGGTCCACACCAGAGACAGCTTTCCTTAGAGCCTAGTCTCACATGGTCCTTGAAGTTGATTGGTCCACACCAGAGACAGCTTTCCTTAGAGCCTAGTCTAACATGGTCCTTGAAGTTGATTGGTCCACACCCGAGACAGCTTTCCTTAGAGCCTAGTCTCACATGGTCCTTGAAGTTGATTGGTCCACACCCGAGACAGCTTTCCTTAGAGCCCAGTCTCACATGGTCCTTGAAGTTGATTGGTCCACACCAGAGACAGCTTTCCTTAGAGCCTAGTCTCACATGGTCCTTGAAGTTGATTGGTCCACACCAGAGACAGCTTTCCTTAGAGCCCAGTCTCACATGGTCCTTGAAGTTGATTGGTCCACACCCGAGACAGCTTTCCTTAGAGCCCAGTCTCACATGGTCCTTGAAGTTGATTGGTCCACACCAGAGACAGCTTTCCTTAGAGCCTAGTCTCACATGGTCTTTGAAGTTGATTGGTCCACACCAGAGACAGCTTTCCTTAGAGCCTAGTCTAACATGGTCCTTGAAGTTGATTGGTCCACACCCGAGACAGCTTTCCTTAGAGCCTAGTCTCACATGGTCCTTGAAGTTGATTGGTCCACACCCGAGACAGCTTTCCTTAGAGCCCAGTCTCACATGGTCCTTGAAGTTGATTGGTCCACACCAGAGACAGCTTTCCTTAGAGCCTAGTCTCACATGGTCCTTGAAGTTGATTGGTCCACACCAGAGACAGCTTTCCTTAGAGCCTAGTCTCACATGGTCCTTGAAGTTGATTGGTCCACACCCGAGACAGCTTTCCTTAGAGCCCAGTCTCACATGGTCCTTGAAGTTGATTGGTCCACACCAGAGACAGCTTTCCTTAGAGCCCAGTCTCACATGGTCCTTGAAGTTGATTGGTCCACATCCGAGACAGCTTTCCTTAGAGCCTAGTCTCACATGGTCCTTGAAGTTGATTGGTCCACACCCGAGACAGCTTTCCTTAGAGCCTAGTCTCACATGGTCCTTGAAGTTGATTGGTCCACACCCGAGACAGCTTTCCTTAGAGCCCAGTCTCACATGGTCCTTGAAGTTGATTGGTCCACACCAGAGACAGCTTTCCTTAGAGCCTAGTCTCACATGGTCCTTGAAGTTGATTGGTCCACACCAGAGACAGCTTTCCTTAGAGCCTAGTCTCACATGGTCCTTGAAGTTGATTGGTCCACACCCGAGACAGCTTTCCTTAGAGCCCAGTCTCACATGGTCCTTGAAGTTGATTGGTCCACACCAGAGACAGCTTTCCTTAGAGCCCAGTCTCACATGGTCCTTGAAGTTGATTGGTCCACATCCGAGACAGCTTTCCTTAGAGCCTAGTCTCACATGGTCCTTGAAGTTGATTGGTCCACACCCGAGACAGCTTTCCTTAGAGCCCAGTCTCACATGGTCCTTGAAGTTGATTGGTCCACACCAGAGACAGCTTTCCTTAGAGCCTAGTCTCACATGGTCCTTGAAGTTGATTGGTCCACACCAGAGACAGCTTTCCTTAGAGCCTAGTCTCACATGGTCCTTGAAGTTGATTGGTCCACACCCGAGACAGCTTTCCTTAGAGCCCAATCTCACATGGTCCTTGAAGTTGATTGGTCCACACCAGAGACAGCTTTCCTTAGAGCCCAGTCTCACATGGTCCTTGAAGTTGATTGGTCCACATCCGAGACAGCTTTCCTTAGAGCCTAGTCTCACATGGTCCTTGAAGTTGATTGGTCCACACCCGAGACAGCTTTCCTTAGAGCCTAGTCTCACATGGTCCTTGAAGTTGATTGGTCCACACCCGAGACAGCTTTCCTTAGAGCCCAGTCTCACATGGTCCTTGAAGTTGATTGGTCCACACCAGAGACAGCTTTCCTTAGAGCCTAGTCTCACATGGTCCTTGAAGTTGATTGGTCCACACCAGAGACAGCTTTCCTTAGAGCCTAGTCTCACATGGTCCTTGAAGTTGATTGGTCCACACCCGAGACAGCTTTCCTTAGAGCCCAGTCTCACATGGTCCTTGAAGTTGATTGGTCCACACCAGAGACAGCTTTCCTTAGAGCCTAGTCTCACATGGTCCTTGAAGTTGATTGGTCCACACCCGAGACAGCTTTCCTTAGAGCCCAGTCTCACATGGTCCTTGAAGTTGATTGGTCCACACCCGAGACAGCTTTCCTTAGAGCCTAGTCTCACATGGTCCTTGAAGTTGATTGGTCCACACCCGAGACAGCTTTCCTTAGAGCCTAGTCTCACACGGTCCTTGAAGTTGATTGGTCCACACCCGAGACAGCTTTCCTTAGAGCCCAGTCTCACATGGTCCTTGAAGTTGATTGGTCCACACCCGAGACAGCTTTCCTTAGAGCCTAGTCTCACACGGTCCTTGAAGTTGATTGGTCCACACCCGAGACAGCTTTCCTTAGAGCCCAGTCTCACATGGTCCTTGAAGTTGATTGGTCCACACCCGAGACAGCTTTCCTTAGAGCCTAGTCTCACATGGTCCTTGAAGTTGATTGGTCCACACCCGAGACAGCTTTCCTTAGAGCCTAGTCTCACATGGTCCTTGAAGTTGATTGGTCCACACCCGAGACAGCTTTCCTTAGAGCCTAGTCTCACATGGTCCTTGAAGTTGATTGGTCCACACCCGAGACAGCTTTCCTTAGAGCCTAGTCTCACATGGTCCTTGAAGTTGATTGGTCCACACCCGAGACAGCTTTCCTTAGAGCCTAGTCTCACATGGTCCTTGAAGTTGATTGGTCCACACCCGAGACAGCTTTCCTTAGAGCCTAGTCTCACATGGTCCTTGAAGTTGATTGGTCCACACCAGAGACGGCTTTCCTTAGAGCCTAGTCTCACATGGTCCTTGAAGTTGATTGGTCCACACCCGAGACGGCTTTCCTTAGAGCCTAGTCTCACATGGTCCTTGAAGTTGATTGGTTCACACCAGAGACAGCTTTCCTTAGAGCCTAGTCTCACATGGTCCTTGAAGTTGATTGGTCCACACCCGAGACGGCTTTCCTTAGAGCCTAGTCTCACATGGTCCTTGAAGTTGATTGGTCCACACCCGAGACAGCTTTCCTTAGAGCCCAGTCTCACATGGTCCTTGAAGTTGATTGGTTCACACCAGAGACAGCTTTCCTTAGAGCCTAGTCTCACATGGTCCTTGAAGTTGATTGGTCCACACCCGAGACGGCTTTCCTTAGAGCCTAGTCTCACATGGTCCTTGAAGTTGATTGGTCCACACCCGAGACAGCTTTCCTTAGAGCCTAGTCTCACATGGTCCTTGAAGTTGATTGGTCCACACCCGAGACAGCTTTCCTTAGAGCCTAGTCTCACATGGTGTTGGACCAGATGACGCCAAAAGGCGCACAACTCAAAGACAATGCACCATCAGAGTATTGAGAGCTCGGGGTAAAAAATGTGTCAGTTTTGTTGCCAGATAAAAGGGTAAAAAAACAATTATCATATGTTTTTACTGCCAAAGGAGGTTCCAATTGTTTGATATTTTTATTATGTTATTGTTTTATATTTTTATTATTTTTTGTTTTATATTTGTATTACTTTATATTTTTATTATGTTATTGTTTTATATTTGTATTATGTTATTGTTTTATATTTTTATTATTTTTTGTTTAATATTTTTATTATTTTATATTTTTATCATGTTATTGTTTAATATTTTTATTATGTTATTGTTTTATATTTTTATTATTTTTTGTTTAATATTTTTATTATTTTATATTTTTATCATGTTATTGTTTTATATTTTTATTACGCTATTGTTTTATGCTTTTATTATTTTATTGTTTAATATTTTTATTATTTAATTTTTTTCTTATTTTATTATGTTATTACTTTATATTTTTATTTTATTATTTCCCTTCTACGTCACTTTACCGAAAGAACCAAGGATATGAATCCCTGCAGTCACGAAACCTTTAAATAAACATCCATCCAATGTGTTCGTGAATTTTTTTTATATTTTAAGCAGCAAATGAGTTTTCAAATGTCGATATTTTCCTTGGTTGGGACCCCCCCCCCCCCAGACCCCCTGAAACATTTGCCCCCCCCCCCCCCCAATGTTGACTGCACGGCTACGGCCTTGCTTTCGGTCAAGGTCACGGAGGTCGTAAAATTAAAAGCTCACGACGTTTCGATCGCCACGCAAGCAATCGTCCCCAGGTCGGATCAAGAAGTCGTTCCCAACGATTGCCGAGTTTGTAACCATCCTCTCGGTTAGAAATTGTGTCCGTGTGTGGCATTACTAAGGAATAGCACACCTGGTGAGGAGGTGGTGAGGGCGGTGGTGAGAGGGGTGGTGAGGAGGGGTGGGTGTTGCGTTGGAGGCCAAGGCGAGAGCAGGGGGCTGGAGTCGTTGCAGGAATTCACGCGGATGTCTGTGGGAGAGAGAGGGTGAGGGTGGGTGGGTGGGTGGGTGAGTAGGTGGGTGGGTGGGTGAGTGGGTGAGTGGGTGGGTGGGTGGGTGAGTGGGTGGGTGGGTGGGTGGGTCGGTAGGTGGGTGGGTGGGTGAGTGGGTGGGTGGGTGGGTGAGTGAGTGGGTGGGTGGGTAGGTGGGGTGGGTGAGTGGGTGAGGGTGGGTGAGTGGGTGAGGGTGGGTGAGTGGGTGGGTTAGTGGGTGGGTTAGTGAGTGTGTGGGTGAGGGTGAGTGGGTGAGTGGGTGAGTGGGTGGGTGAGTAGGTGGGTGAGTGGGTGAGTGAGTGGATGGGTGGGTGGGTGGGTGGGTGAGTGGGTGGGTGAGTGGGTAAGTGAGTGGGTGGGTGAGTGGGTGAGTGGGTGGGTGGGTGAGTGGGTGGGTGAGTGGGTGGGTGGGTGGGTAGGTGGGTGAGTGGGTGGGTGGGTACGTGGGTGAGTGGGTAGGTGGGTGAGTGGGTGGGTGGGTGGGTGAGTGGGTGGGTGGGTGGGTGGGTGGGTGGGTGGGTGAGTGAGTGAGTGAGTGGGTGGGTGGGTGGGTGTGTGAGTGGGTGGGTGGGTGGGTGAGTGGGTGAGTGAGTGGGTGAGTGGGTGGGTGAGTGGGTGGGTGAGTGGGTGGGTGGGTGAGTGGGTGGGCGAGTGGGTGGGTGGGTGAGGGTGGGTGAGTGGGTGGGTGAGTGGGTGGGTGGGTGGGTGAGTGGGTGGGTGGGTGGGTGAGTGGGTGGGTGGGTAGGTGGGTGAGTGGCTGGGTGGGTGAGTGGGTGGGTGAGTGGGTGAGTGGGTGGGTGGGTGGGTGAGTGGGTGGGTGGGTGAGTGGGTGGGTGGGTGAGTGGGTGGGTGATGGGTGGGTGAGTGAGTGGGTGAGTGAGTGGGTGAGTGGGTGGGTGAGTGGGTGGGTGGGTGGGTGGGTGGGTGGGTGGGTGGGTGAGTGAGTGGGTGGGTGAGTGAGTGGGTGGGTGAGTGGGTGAGTGGGTGGGTGAGTGGGTGGGTGAGTGGGTGAGTGAGTGAGTGGGTGGGTTAGTGGGTGAGTGAGTGGGTGAGTGACTGACTGGGTGAGTGGGTGGGTGACTGACTGAGTGCGTGAGTGAGTGGGTGAGTGACTGATTGACTGAGTGAGTGAGTGAGTGGGTGGGTGAGTGACTGAGTGCGTGAGTGAGTGGGTGAGTGACTGATTGACTGAGCGAGTGAGTGAGTGGGTGACTGACTGGGTGGGTGACTGAGTGAGTGGGTGAGCGTTACCAGTGAGGTTCAGGCAGTAGACGTCGACCCGCGTGAACGATGTGAGGTTCACCAGCAAGCCCGTCAGAGGTGAGTGGGTGAGTGAGTGACTGAGTGGGTGAGTGGGTGAGTGAGTGAGTGAGTGACTGACTGGGTGAGTGGGTGAGTGATGTGGGTGAGTGAGTGACTGACTGACTGACTGAGTGAGTGAGTGGGTGGGTGAGTGGGTGAGTGAGTGAGTGGGTGAGTGTTACCGGTGAGGTTCAGGCAGTAGACGTCGACCCGCGTGAACGATGTGAGGTTCACCAGCAAGCCCGTCAGAGTGAGTGGGTGAGTGAGTGACTGAGTGGGTTAGTGAGTGGGTGAGTGAGTGAGTGAGTGACTGACTGGGTGAGTGGGTGGGTGAGTGGGTGAGTGACTGAGTGACTGACTGGGTGAGTGGGTGGGTGAGTGGGTGAGTGACTGAGTGAGTGGTTGAGCGTTACCGGTGAGGTTCAGGCAGTAAACGTCGACCTGCGTGAACGACGTGAGGTTCACCAGCAGGCCCGTCAGAGTGAGTGGGTGAGTGGGTGAGTGGGTGAGTGGGTGAGTGAGTGGGTGAGTGGGTGAGTGGGTGAGTGGGTGAGTGAGTGGGTGACTGAGTGAGTGACTGAGTGAGTGACTGACTGACTGACTGAGTGAGTGAGTGACTGAGTGAGTGGGTGCGTGAGTGACTGACTGAGTGAGTGAGTGGGTGAGTGGGTGGGTGACTGAGTGAGTGGGTGAGTGTTACCGGTGAGGTTCAGGCGGTAGACGTCGACCCGCGTGAACGATGTGAGGTTCACCAGCAGGCCCGTCAGGGTGAGTGGGTGAGTGAGTAAATGGGTGAGTGAGTGACTGACTGAGTGAGTGAGTGACTGACTGGGTGAGTGGGTGAGTGAGTGGGTGAGTGAGTGACTGACTGGGTGAGTGGGTGGGTGAGTGGGTGAGTGAGTGACTGAGTGACTGACTGAGTGACTGACTGACTGAGTGAGTGGGTGAGTGAGTGGTTGAGCGTTACCGGTGAGGTTCAGGCAGTAGACGTCGACCCGCGTGAACGATGTGAGGTTCACCAGCAAGCCCGTCAGGCTGAGTGAGTGAGTGAGTGGGCGGGTGACTGACTGACTGAGTGAGTGAGTGACTGACTGGGTGAGTGGGTGAGTGAGTGAGTGGGTGAGTGAGTGACTGACTGGGTGAGTGGGTGGGTGAGTGGGTGAGTGACTGCGTGAGTGGGTGAGCGTTACCAGTGAGGTTCAGGCAGTAGACGTCGACCCGCGTGAACGATGTGAGGTTCACCAGCAAGCCCGTCAGGCTGAGTGGGTGAGTGAGTGGGCGGGTGACTGACTGACTGAGTGAGTGAGTGACTGACTGGGTGAGTGGGTGAGTGAGTGAGTGGGTGAGTGAGTGACTGACTGGGTGAGTGACTGACTGAGTGAGTGGGTGAGTGAGTGACTGACTGGGTGAGTGGGTGGGTGAGTGGGTGAGTGACTGCGTGAGTGGGTGAGCGTTACCAGTGAGGTTCAGGCAGTAGACGTCGACCCGCGTGAACGATGTGAGGTTCACCAGCAAGCCCGTCAGGTTGCTGGCGCACTTGGGGTTGGGGTTGATCCGTGGGATCACGAACGATCCCCCCAACACCCAGCCGTGCCTAGACGCGTCAACCACGTTAACCACGTTAACCACGTTAACCACGCTCACCACGTCAACCACGTTAACCACGTTAACCACGTCAACCACGTTCACCACGTTAACCAAGTCAACCACGTCAACCACGTTAACCACGTCAACCACGTCAACCACGTTAACCACGTTAACCAAGTCAACCACGTTCACCACGTTAACCACGTCAACCACGTCAACCACGTTAACCAAGTCAACCACGTCAACCACGTCAACCACGTTCACCACGTCAACCACGTTAACCACGTTAACCACGTTAACCACGTTAACCAAGTCAACCACGTTAACCACGTTAACCACGTCAACCACGTCAACCACATCAACCACGTCAACCACGTTAACCACGTTAACCAAGTCAACCACGTTAACCACGTTAACCAAGTCAACCACGTTAACCACGTCAACCACGTCAACCACGTTAACCACGTTAACCACGTTAACCAAGTCAACCACGTTAACCACGTTAACCACGTCAACCACGTCAACCACATCAACCACGTTAACCACGCTCACCACATCAACCACGTTAACCACGTTAACCAAGTCAACCACGTTAACCACATCAACCACGTTAACCACGTTAACCAAGTCAACCACGTTAACCACGTTAACCACGTCAACCACGTCAACCACATCAACCACGTTAACCACGTCAACCACGTCAACCACGTTAACCACGTCAACCACGTTAACCAAGTCAACCACGTCAACCACATCAACCACGTCAACCACGTTAACCACGTCAACCACGTCAACCACGTTAACCAAGTCAACCACGTTAACCACGTTAACCAAGTCAACCACGTCAACCACGTTAACCACGTTAACCACGTCAACCACATCAACCACGTTAACCACGTTAACCAAGTCAACCACGTCAACCACGTTAACCAAGTCAACCACGTTAACCACGTTAACCACGTTAACCACGTCAACCACGTTAACCAAGTCAACCACGTTAACCACGTTAACCAAGTCAACCACATCAACCACGTCAACCACGTTAACCACGTCAACCACGTCAACCACGTTAACCACGTTAACCACGTTAACCACGCTCACCACGTCAACCAAGTCAACCACGTCAACCACGTTAACCAAGTCAACCACGTTAACCACGTTAACCACGTTAACCACGTCAACCACGTTAACCACGTCAACCACGTCAACCACGTTAACCACGTTAACCACGTTAACCACGTTAACCACGTTAACCACGTCAACCACGTTAACCACGTCAACCACGTTAACCACGTCAACCACGTCAACCACGTCAACCACGTCAACCACGTCAACCACGTTAACCACGTTAACCACGTCAACCACGTCAACCACGTTAACCACGTTAACCACGTCAACCACGTCAACCACGTTAACCACGTCAACCACGTCAACCACGTCAACCACGTTAACCAAGTCAACCACGTTAACCACGTTAACCAAGTCAACCACATCAACCACGTCAACCACGTTAACCACGTCAACCACGTCAACCACGTTAACCACGTTAACCACGTCAACCACGTCAACCAAGTCAACCACGTTAACCACGTCAACCACGTCAACCACGTTAACCACGTTAACCAAGTCAACCACGTTAACCACGTCAACCACGTCAACCACGTTAACCACGTTAACCACGTTAACCACGTTAACCACGTTAACCACGTTAACCAAGTCAACCACGTTAACCACGTCAACCACGTCAACCACGTTAACCACGTTAACCAAGTCAACCACGTTAACCACGTCAACCACGTCAACCACGTTAACCACGTTAACCACGTCAACCACGTTAACCACGTTAACCACGTTAACCAAGTCAACCACGTTAACCACGTCAACCACGTCAACCACGTTAACCACGTTAACCAAGTCAACCACGTTAACCACGTCAACCACGTTAACCACGTCAACCACGTTAACCACGTTAACCACGTTAACCACGTCAACCACGTCAACCACGTTAACCACGTCAACCACGTCAACCACGTTAACCAAGTCAACCACGTCAACCACGTTAACCACGTTAACCACGTCAACCACGTTAACCACGTCAACCACGTTAACCACGTTAACCACGTCAACCACGTTAACCACGTCAACCACGTTAACCACGTTAACCACGTTAACCACGTCAACCACGTTAACCACGTTAACCACGTCAACCACGTTAACCACGTTAACCACGTCAACCACGTTAACCACGTTAACCACGTTAACCACGTCAACCACGTTAACCACGTTAACCACGTCAACCACGTCAACCACGTTAACCACGTTAACCACGTCAACCACGTTAACCACGTTAACCACGTTAACCACGTCAACCACGTTAACCACGTTGACCACGTTAACCACGTTAACCACGTTAACCACGTCAACCACGTTAACCACGTTAACCACGTCAACCACGTTAACCACGTTGACCAAGTCAACCACGTTAACCACGTTAACCAAGTCGACCACGTTAACCACGTTAACCACGTTAACCACGTCAACCAAGTCAACCACGTTAACCAAGTCGACCACGTTAACCACGTTAACCACGTTAACCACGTCAACCAAGTCAACCACGTTCACCACGTTAACCACATGGGTGAGTGAGTGACTGAGTGAGTGAGTGGGTGACTGGGTGAGTGACTGGGTGAGTGAGTGGGTGAGTGACTGGGTGAGTGAGTGACTGGGTGAGTGAGTGACTGACTGAGTGAGTGACTGGGTGAGTGAGTGGGTGAGTGACTGAGTGAGTGACTGGGTGAGTGACTGGGCGAGTGAGTGGCTGGGTGTGTGAGTGAGTGACTGGGTGAGTGACTGACTGAGTGAGTGACTGAGTGAGTGACTGGGTGAGTGAGTGACTGGGTGAGTGAGTGACTGACTGAGTGAGTGACTGAGTGACTGAGAGAGTGACTGGGTGAGTGAGTGACTGACTGGGCGAGTGACTGAGTGAGTGACTGGGTGAGTGACTAGGTGTGAATGAGTGAGTGATTGGGTGAGTAACTGAGTGACTGGGTGAGTGACTGAGTGACTGGGTGAGTGACTGACTGAGCGAGTGACTGAGTGAGTGACTGAGTGAGTAACTGAGTGAGTGACTGGATGAGTGACTAAGTGACTGAGTGTCTGAGTGACTGGGTGACTGGGTGAGTGACTGAGTGACTGACTGAGTGACTAATTCACCTGCAAGTCTCTAGGCCTAGTCGGTGAGCTCTCTCTACCCGTGCCAGGCTTGCCAGCTGAGCCCCTACGGCCCGGAGTGAGTGAGTGAG
Source organism: Lampetra fluviatilis (assembly GCF_964198595.1). NCBI lineage: Eukaryota > Metazoa > Chordata > Hyperoartia > Petromyzontiformes > Petromyzontidae > Lampetra > Lampetra fluviatilis. Next base: position 15,300 of record NW_027620755.1, on the reverse strand, counting down.
TGACTGGGTGAGTGACTGAGTGAGTGACTGAGTGAGTGAGTGAGAGAGTGACTGACTGAGTGAGTGAGTGACTGAGTGACTGACTGAGTGACTGACTGACTGATTGGGTGAGTGACTGACTGACCGACTGACTGACTGAGTGAGTGAGTGACTGAGTAAGTGACTGGGTGAGTGACTGGGTGAGTGACTGGCTGAGTGACTGATTGACCTGCAAGTCTCTAGGCCTAGCCGGTGAGCTCTCTCTACCCGTGCCAGGCTCGCCAGCTGAGCCCCTACGGGCCGGAGTGAGTGAGTGACTGGGTGAGTGACTGAGTGAGTGACTGACTGAGTGACTGACTGAGTGACTGAGTGAGTAACTGACTGACTGAGTGACTGACTGAGTGACTGACTGAGTGACTGAGTGAGTAACTGACTGACTGAGTGACTGACTGAGTGAGTGACTGAGTGAGTAACTGACTGAGTGAGTGACTGAGTGACTGACTGAGTGACTGTGTAAGTGACTGACTGACTGAGTGACTGACTGAGTGAGTGACTGAGTGAGTAACTGACTGAGTGAGTGACTGAGTGACTGACTGAGTGACTGTGTAAGTGACTGACTGACTGAGTGACTGACTGACTGAGTGAGTCACCTGCAGGTCTCGAGCCCCAGGCGATGAGCCCTCTCTACACGTGCCAGGCTCGTCAGCTGAGCTCCCACGGCCCGGAGTGAGTGAGTGACTTGGTGAGTGACTGAGTGAGTGACTGACTGTGTAAGTGAGTGACTGAGTGACTGAGTGACTGACTGAGTGACTGAGTCACCTGCAAGTCTCTAGGCCTAGCCGGTGTGCCCTCTCCACCCGTGCCAGGCTCGCCAGCTGAGCTCCCACGGCCCGGAGTGAGTGAGTGACTGGGTGACTGAGTGAGTGACTGGGTGACTGACTGAGTGAGTGAGTGTCTGTCTGAGTGAGTGACTGACTGATTGGGTGAGTGACTGAGTGATTGGGTGAGTGAATGAATTACTGACTGAGCGAGTGACTGGGTGACTGACTGAGTGACTGACTGAGTGACTGACTAAGTGACTGAATGACTGACTGACTGTGTAAGTGACTGACTGACTGACTGACTGAGTGACTGACTGACTGAGTGACTGAGTCACCTGCAGGTCTCTAGCCCCAGGCGATGGGCCCTCTCCACACGTGCCAGGCTCGCCAGCTGAGCCCCTACCGACCGTAGTGAGTGACTGACTAAGTGACTGAATGACTGACTGACTGTGTAAGTGAGTGACTGAGTGACTGACTGAGTGACTGACTGAGTGACTGACTGAGTGAGTGACTCACCTGCAGGTCTCTAGCCCCAGGCGATGAGCCCTCTCCACCCGTGCCAGGCTCGCCAGCTGAGCCCCCACGGCTCGGCACTCGGCCTCCGCTTCGCTGGGCAGCAGCGAGTAGCGGCCGCGGGCTCCCTCCACGTGGAAGACGCCGGCCACGCGGCAACGCGACACCGCTGGGGACAGCAACAACAACATCAACAACAAAACAACAACAACAACCGCGTGAACATCAACAACAACAAGAACAACAACAACCGTGTAAACATCAAGAACAACAACGACAACCACGTCAACATCAACAACAACAACCGTGTAAACATCAACAACAACAACCGTGTAAACATCAAGAACAACAACAACGACAACCACGTCAACATCAACATCAACCGCGTGAACATCAACAACAACAAGAACAACAACAACCGCGTGAACAGCAACAACAACCGTGAAAACATCAACAACAACAACAACCGCGTGAACAACAACAACAACAACCGCTTGAACAACAACAACAACCGCGTGAACAGCAACAACAACAACCGCTTGAACAACAACAACAACCGCGTGAACAACAACAACAACAACCGCTTGAACAACAACAACAACCGCGTGAACAGCAACAACAACAACAACCGCTTGAATAGCAACAACAACAACCGCGTGAACAGCAACAACAACAACAACCGCGTGAACATCATCAACAACAACAACCGCGTGAACATCATCAACAACAACAACCGCTTGAACAGCAACAACAACAACAACAACCGCGTGAACAGCAACAACAACAACCGCGTGAACATCATCAACAACAACAACCGCTTGAACAGCAACAACAACAACAACCGCGTGAACATCATCAACAACAACAACCGCTTGAACAGCAACAACAACAACCGCGTGAACATCAACAACAACAACAACCGCTTGAACAGCAACAACAACAACCGCGTGAACATCAACAACAACAACAACAACCGCTTGAACAGCAACAACAACAACCGCGTGAACATCAACAACAACAACAACCGCTTGAACAGCAACAACAACAACAACCGCGTGAACATCAACAACAACAACAACCGCTTGAACATCAGCAACAACAACAACCGCGTGAACAGCAACAACAACAACAACTGCTTGAACAGCAACAACAACAACCGCGTGAACAGCAACAACAACAACAACCGCGTGAACAGCAACAACAACAACAACCGCGTGAACAGCAACAACAACAACAACCGCGTGAACATCATCAACAACAACAACCGTGTGAACATCATCAACAACAACCGCTTGAACAGCAACAACAACAACCGCGTGAACATCAACAACAACAACAACAACAACCGCTTGAACAGCAACAACAACAACCGCGTGAACATCAACAACAACAACAACAACCGCTTGAACAGCAACAACAACAACCGCGTGAACATCAACAACAACAACAACAACCGCTTGAACAGCAACAACAACAACCGCGTGAACATCAACAACAACAACAACAACCGCTTGAACAGCAACAACAACAACAACCGCGTGAACATCAACAACAACAACAACAACCGCTTGAACAGCAACAACAACAACCGCGTGAACATCAACAACAACAACAACAACCGCGTGAACTGCAAGAACAGCAACAACAACAACCGCGTCAACATCAACAACAACAGCAACCGCGTGAACTGCAAGAACAGCAACAACGACAACCGCGTGAACATCAACAACAACAACAACCGCTTGAACAGCAACAACAACAACAACCGCGTGAACATCAACAACAACAACAACCGCTTGAACATCAGCAACAACAACAACCGCGTGAACAGCAACAACAACAACAACTGCTTGAACAGCAACAACAACAACCGCGTGAACAGCAACAACAACAACAACCGCGTGAACAGCAACAACAACAACAACCGCGTGAACAGCAACAACAACAACAACCGCGTGAACATCATCAACAACAACAACCGTGTGAACATCATCAACAACAACCGCTTGAACAGCAACAACAACAACCGCGTGAACATCAACAACAACAACAACAACAACCGCTTGAACAGCAACAACAACAACCGCGTGAACATCAACAACAACAACAACAACCGCTTGAACAGCAACAACAACAACCGCGTGAACATCAACAACAACAACAACAACCGCTTGAACAGCAACAACAACAACCGCGTGAACATCAACAACAACAACAACAACCGCTTGAACAGCAACAACAACAACCGCGTGAACATCAACAACAACAACAACAACCGCTTGAACAGCAACAACAACAACCGCGTGAACATCAACAACAACAACAACCGCTTGAACAGCAACAACAACAACAACCGCGTGAACATCAACAACAACAACAACAACCGCTTGAACAGCAACAACAACAACCGCGTGAACATCAACAACAACAACAACAACCGCGTGAACTGCAAGAACAGCAACAACAACAACCGCGTCAACATCAACAACAGCAACAACAGCAACAACGACGCTGGGTGGTGCAGTGGCAATGCCACACAGGAGGCTCCGATGGAGGCCAATTCGTTTGTAAAAGTCGAGGATCGTGTTCTGATACTGGGTTGTTAAGTGTCCCTGGGTAGTAAGTGTCCCTGGGTTGTTAAGTGTTAGTTACTAATTGATTATAGACTCAAAAGTACAGAGAGTGGCTGTTGTTATTACTACACACCACCACCACCACCACCACTCATCACCACTCATCACCACTCACTCACCACCACCACTCCCACCACTCACCACCACCACCCCAACCACCACCACCACTCATCACCACTCACTCACCACCACTCATCACTCATCACCACCCCCACCACCACCACCACCCACCACCACCCCCCCCCCCACCACACCCACCACTCACCACCACCCTCACCACCACACCCACCACTCACCACCACCACCAACACCACCACCCCCACCACACCCACCACCACCCCCACCCCCACCACCACACCCACCACTTACCACCACCACCCCCACCACCACACCCACCACTCACCACCACCACCCCCACCACCACCACCACCACCACCCCCACCACACCCACCACCACCACCACCCCCACCACACACCCACCACCACCACCACCCCCACCACCACACCCACCACTCACCACCACCACCCCCCCCACCACCATCACCACCACCCCCACCACCACCACCACCCCCACCACCACCACCACCACCACCCCCACCACCCCCACCACCACACCCACCACTCACCACTCACCACCACCACACCCACCACTCACCACCACCCTCACCACCACACCCACCACTCACCACCACCCCCCACCACCTCCCCCACCACCACACCCACCACCACCACCACCCCCACACCCACCACTCACCACCACCACCCCCACCACCACCACCACCACTCACCACCACCACCCCCACCACCACCACCACCACCACCACCCCCACCACCACCCCCACCACCACACCCACCACCCACCACCACCACCGCCACCACCACCACCACCACCACCACACCCACCACTCACCACCACCCTCACCACCACACCCACCACTCACCACCACACTCACCACCACACCCACCACTCACTTGGGAGTCTCTCTGCCTGCAGCACCGCGAGGAGAGAGGCGATCATCGCGATTTGCAACATCGCCTGGGGCACAAAGGCAAAGGCAGAGGAGGTTCCTCTCTCCCAGGTAGCCCGTGCGGTGCTGCTGGGGCAAGTGCTGTTAGTAGCGAGCAAGCATTAGCAGCAGCAGCATCAGCAGACCAGGCGAGGTAGTCAACATCTCCTAGCCCTGTAGACCAGGCGAGGTAGTCAACATCTCCTAGCCCTGTAGACCAGGCGAAGTAGTCAACATCTCCTAGCCCTGCAGACCAGGCGAGGTAGTCAACATCTCCTAGCCCTGTAGACCAGGCGAGGTAGTCAACATCTCCTAGCCCTGTAGACCAGGCGAGGTAGTCAACATCTCCTAGCCCTGTAGACCAGGCGAGGTAGTCAACATCTCCTAGCCCTGTAGACCAGGCGAGGTAGTCAACATCTCAAAGCCACCGTGGCACAAGAGGAAGTGAGTCGGCCAGCACCATGGGATCCCGGCCGTCTTTGTCTCTCCCCCCTCCCCCCACAGTGACGATGATTACTACACTACCGCTACACCAGGTACTAATTTCAGGCTGAGTCAACCTAGGGGAGGACGGGTTGGTGGGATAATCGCTGCCGTCAGTGATGGTGGTAGCGGAGTGCTGCGCTAACTGCTGCACCACCGCTCCCCAACAACAACAACAACCGCCATTCGCCACTAAGTGGCGGTGACGCCGCCACGACGCTTGTGCCAGGCCAAGTGCACCTTGAGGCTGCCACGTGAAGTGTCGAACGCCCGCTGGCAGCAGGAGGTCACGGGGCAGACCCAGCAGGTGCCACGGGTCGACTGACCGAGATGACCGAGATGACTGGCTGATGCACCACCTGTGCCCCCTACTGTGCCAACTTGCTGTGCTTTAGCCACCCGGCGCTCCGCTCGTTGTTGTGAGCGTCGCTCATCCGCCCTCCGTTGTTGTTGGAGGGCGACTGCCTCCAACTGCCCAGTAGCGTCCTTCACGAGCCTCCTCCACTGAGGCCGATCTTGACACCGGCAAGTCCACTCAGCTCCACGTCCTCCTGTACCACATCACTCCATCTCCTCTCTAGCCCGTGCTGCGCCCGTTTAGCCCCCTCTATCCGGCCGAACAAAAGCTGTTTAGGCATGCGGTGGCTGGGCATGCGGGCTACATGACCCAGCCAATGCAGCCTTGCCTGCCAGAGGAGCTCACCGATGGGACTTTGTCCAGATCTTTCAAAGATTTGTGAGCTCCTCACACAATCCAGCCTGCTGGTTAAACCCAGGATGGATCGTAGGCAGGCCAGCCTAAATGTTTCTAACCGGCGAAGATGTTCCATTAGGAGGGGTCCACGTTTCGCAAGCGTAGAGAAGGGAGGGAATGACCGTGGCCGAGAAGACCTGAAGCTTCGTGTGGAGCGACAGACCAGGTAGCTTCTACACAGCGTTGTGCAACCGATGAAAAGATAATGCCGCTCGACTGATTCGGAGTGAGACCTCTGCTGTTAAACCGGAGCCGGTCATGAGCACACTGCCCAGATATGGGAAACTCTCCACTCTCTCCACAACTGCCCCATCACCGATTGGGACTTGTGGGGGTGGAGTGTCCGATGGTACAAAATACCCAGGCAGGTGCTTAGTTTTGGTGGAGCTGATGGTAAGGCCCCACCTCTTAGTGCCACGCTCCAGTCTCAGCAGCAGCGTCTCCAATTCCTCCTCTGAGTGAGCAGCTATTACCAAATCATCGGCAAACATAACGTGGTTGAGCAATAGGGAGCTATCCCTTGATCGTACCGGGGCATCGATCAGCCTCCCATTATATCTGTACCAGATGGAAAATTCCCCGGTACAGCTATTGAAGGCTTCACGAACTACGCGGTCAAAATAGATGTTAAATAATGTGGGAGCCAGAGGACATCCCTGTCGCACCCCAAGGTGAACAGGGAATGGCTCTGACTTCCGGCCACGTAGTTTTACCCGGGCCCGATCACCATCATGAAGGTCCTTAATGATCGTGAGCAGAGGGTCAGGGACTCCGAAAGCACGAAGAACAACCCAGAGCCCAGGCCTACTGATGGTATCATAGGCCTTGACCAGGTCAATAAAGCAGAGATGTAGGTCTTGTTGGAATTCCCTACACCTCTGCTGTAGCAGACGGACAGAAAATATGGCATCTGTGCAGGACCGCCCTTTCCTGAAACCGCATTGGGGCTCCGCAAGCCTCTCCTCAGCGTGCCTAGCAAGGCGATGTTGACTAATCCTTGCCAGAACCTTTCCCGGCACACTGAGGAGTGAGATGCCCCTGTAGTTGTTACAGTTCTTAAAGAGGGGGACCACCAGGGCATCCTTCCAATCCTGCGGAACCCGTCCAGTGGTCCAGACTGTTGTCATATAGGGCAGTCTGTGCATAAATGCCTCCACACACACACCTGCACACACACACACCTACACACACACGCACACCTACACACACACACCTACACACACACACCTGCACACACACACCTACACACACACACAGCTACACACACACACACCTACACACACACCTACACACACACACCTACACACACACACCTACACACACACCTCCACACACACACACATACCTACACACACACACCTGTACATACTCTCACCGCGCGCCACTCTCACCTGTACACACACACCTACACACCTACACACACCTACACACACCTCCACACTCTCACCTCCACACTCTCACCTGTACACACACACACCTACACACACCTGTACACACACGCCTACACACACCTACACACACACCTACACACACACACACACCAACACACACCTACATACACACCTACACACACCTACACACACCTACACACACCTACACACACACACACACCTGTACACACACACACATACCTACACACACACACCTCCACACACACATACCTAGACACACACCTGTACACACACACCTGTATACACACACACACTTGTACACACACACACACACATACCTACACACACACCTACACACACACACCTGTACAGACACACCTACACACACACACACCTACACACACCTTACACACACGCATACCTGTACACACACACACACACCTACACACACACATACCTACACACACACATACCTGTACACACACACCTCCACACTCTCACCCCGCGCCACTCTCACCTGTACACACACACACACACACCTACACACACCTGTACACACACATACCTACACACCTACACCTACATACACACACATACACCTCCACACACTCTCACCACGCGCCACTCTCACCTGTACACACACACACACACCTACACACACACACCTACACACACCTGTACACACACACACACACCTACACACACACACATACACACACATACACCTCCACACACTCTCACCACGCGCCACTCTCACCTGTACACACCTGTACACACACACCTACACACACCTGTACACACACACCTACACACACACACATACACACACATACACCTCCACACACTCTTGTGGTGCCACAGCGACGGGGCCGCTCGGCCGAGCCAGGGAGCCGCCCGGCTTCCACCGCCGCACTGCCCCCCATCACCCCCCCACATAAACACGCACCCGCACCCACGTAGGGCCTCGTGGTCGGGTCACCTACCCTGAGTTTTCACCCGAGGGCCCCCTAGGGGGGTTACCCCACGGTTTCTCAGGGCCAGGGAATTGGACAGGACCCTTCCCAGGCCAAGTAACACTGCGGCGCCGTGGGCGGATTTGAGATCGCACGACCACGGCGAGCTCAGAGAGCCCCGCAGTTAGAAACGCATACAAACACAAACACGGGTCAGCAAGGCAGATAGCTGGGATCAGGACCCGGGACGACTGATTGGTCGAAAGTTCAAAGGCCGGCGGGATCGCAAAAGAGCGGGAAATCCTAGGCTCAGGATTGGTCGAGAGACCAAGGCGGTCGGGACGGGGGCTCCTAGCCTTTGATGTGAATAGTTTAAAAGAAAACGCAGGGGCAGTAGGGAACTCTCTTCTTCTGGAGTTTGGACACGGGGTCAGCGACGAAGGAGTCATCGGGCGAGCCGCTAGATTGTCTGCAGGACGATCTGAGCGCCGCAAGGTCACCAAGGACTACAGACGGTATCGTGTTGCGCGCCTTACAACACCTCAGAGCGGAGAGTAGGATCCGTAGGAGAGGGTTAGTTCGGGGTAAGGACGAGTAGGAAAGCGGTTTAGCAGAGAGCGCAGCATAGAATAGGGCTACACGGCACCAGAGTGTGGGTTAGAAGCGCCTTGCTGGCCCGCACACGCACACGGGTGGCTCGGTTGGTTAGCAAGGGCTAATAAAATCTCGAGCGTAGTAACAAAACCGTGTTGTTGGGTGTTTTTGGAACGTGGTATTAGCGTGCACTGCATTCGCGAGTGTGTGGTCGTATGCATAAAGGCCGTGGTCTCTGTACGATTGTGCGGGTACGGGGGTGTGTGCGTTAACGCCCGGGGAGAGCACTTTTGTGTGTCGGCGTGTGCCCCGCTTGCGTGTGCTCGTTACTTGCGTAAAGTGCGGCGCGGTGGTGGACCCCTGACCCCCGACCCCACGGCTCGAGCGCGTAATCGGCTGCGCATTGTTGTACGGTTTGTCTCGCGCGCACGGCGGCGGCGGCTTGAGTCGTTGTGTCGGCGTGTGCCCCGCTTGCGTGTGCTCGTTACTTGCGTAAGTTCACGACGTGTGTAACACAGGTGCGCGATCCTAACGTGAGTGGTCAGTGTTGGGTGAGTGCCGTGCAGAGCTGTGTGTGGGTGTGCGCGTACGTGGTTAACTATGCCTGCTACGCGGACCCGCGGTGGAGGAGAATCCTCGGGTGACGGCTCCCACACCATGGGTGAGGAGCTTAGCGGCGGTTCGCTTAGCAGCGGGGGGGCGATTGATGATGTTAGTCCGGCCGTTAGTATTATCGAGGGAGGGATCTCGGGGGCTAGCGACCCCCACACTCTCACCACGCGCCACTCTCACCTGTACACACACACACATACCTACACACACACATACCTACACACACATACCTACACACACACATACCTACACACACACCTACACACACTCTCACCCCGCGCCACTCTCACCTGCTGCACCACTCTCACCTGCTGCTGCACCTGCTGCACCTACACACACACCTACACACACTCTCACCTGTACACACACACCTACACACACTCTCACCTGTACACACACACACACCTACACACACACACACCTACACACACACACTCTCACCTGTACACACACACCTACACACACTCTCACCTGTACACACACACACCTACACACACACATACCTACACACACACACCTACACACACACACTCTCACCTGTACACACACACCTACACACA
>NW_027620754.1:7500-89927 GCF_964198595.1 Lampetra fluviatilis | reverse complement strand
CACCTACCCCCCCCCACCCACTTCACCCACCTACACCACCCCCCACCCACCCACCGCCCATGGTTGTAGAGCTGCCTATCTGGATGTCTCCACTCTCTCTAAACGGCGCGCTACTTCTCTAGAAAGTGTCTGTGATTACGACGATCGCAATGTTACCTGTCGATGATGATCAATGATGATGATGATCTCATCTCAATGTTACCTGTCGATGATGATCAATGACGATGGTGATCTCATCTCAATGATACCTGTCGATGATCAATGATCACGACGATGATGATGATCTCGGTGTTACCGATCAATGATTATCTCGGTGATACCTGTCGATGATCAATGATCACGACGATGATGATGATCTCGGTGTTACCGATCAATGATTATCTCGGTGATACATGTCGATGATCAATGATCACGACGATGATGATGATCTCGGTGTTACCGATCAATGATTATCTCGGTGATACATGTCGATGATCAATGATCACGACGATGATGATGATCTCGGTGTTACCGATCAATGATTATATCGGTGATACATGTCGATGATCGGCGATGATCTCCGAGCCCGGCTGATTCGGTGTCGCCGGTTTGTCAATGCCGCTGTGATCCGCTCCGTCGCTACCTCCATTGACCCATCTGGTATCCGACTCACCATCCGACTCACCATCTGACTCACCATCTGGTATCTTGACTCATCATCTGACTCACCATCTGGTATCTGGCTCACCATCTGCTCAGACTCATCATCTGGTATCTGACTCATCATCTGACTCGTCATCTGACTCACCATCTGAGTCACCATCTGACTCATCATCTGGTTCGTCATCCGAGTCATCATCTGACTCATCATCTCAGTCACCATCTGACTCATCATCTGGTTCGTCATCTGGTTCGTCATCTGGTTCGTCATCTGGTTCGTCATCTGGTTCGTCATCTGAGTCGTCATCTGAGTCATCATCTGGTTCGTCATCTGGTTCGTCATCTGGTTCGTCATCTGAGTCGTCATCTGAGTCGTCATCTGACTCGTCATCTGGTTCGTCATCTGACTCGTCATCTGACTCGTCATTTGGTTCGTCATCTGGTTCGTCATCTGACTCGTCATCTGACTCACCATCTCAGTCACCATCTGACTCGTCATTTGACTCGTCATCTGGTTCGTCATCTGGTTCGTCATCTGAGTCGTCATCTGACTCGTCATCTGACTCGTCATCTGGTTCGTCATCTGGTTCGTCATCTGGTTCCTCATCTGACTCGTCATCTGACTCGTCATCTGGTTCGTCATCTGGTTCGTCATCTGGTTCGTCATCTGACTCGTCATCTGGTTCGTCATCTGACTCGTCATCTGGTTCGTCATCTGGCTCGTCATCTGACTCACCATCTGAGTCACCATCTGACTCATCATCTCAGTCACCATCTGACTCGTCATCTGGTTCGTCATCTAGTTCGTCATCTGGTTCGTCATCTGGTTCGTCATCTGACTCGTCATCTGGTAGCTGACTCATCTGGTAGCTGACTCACCATCTGACTCATCATCTGACTCACCATCTGACTCATCTGACTCATCATCTGGTATCTGACTCACCATCTGGTATCTGTAGGGGCAAGGTCTGTTAGCAGCAGCAGCAGATATGAGAGCCGGCGATGTGGCACACACAGAGTGAGCTGGTGACCACCACCAGCACCACCACCAGCACCACCAGCACCACCACCACCACCACCACCATCACCACCACCATCACCACCATCATCACCACCACCACCATCACCACCATCACCAGCACCACCACCACCAGCACCACCAGCACCACCACCAGCACCACCACCATCACCACCATCACCACCATCACCACCATCACCAGCACCACCACCACCAGCACCACCAGCACCACCACCAGCCTGGCCGCCTTTGTCTCCCCAGTGGCGGTGTTTGCTACTAGTACACACCACCACGGCACCAGGTAGCTCATTTGAGGCTGAGTCGACCTAGGGGGAGTCCCAGGACCGGTCCAGATGACCGCCGTCACCGTGTTGGGGGCCGTGAGCGTGGAATCGAACCCGGGTTTTTTGCCGGGTTCGTAGCGCGGCGTAGCGCTAACCGCTGCACCACCACTCTCCAAAGACATACGCACACACACACACAGACACACACAGACACACACACACTCATAGACACCCACACACAGACACACATACACACACCCATACAGACACACACACACCCATAGACACCCACACACAGACACACACCCACACACACAGACACACACACACCCATAGACACCCACACACAGACACACACCCACACACACACCCATACAGACACACACACCCATAGACACCCACACACAGACACACACACACCCATACAGACACACACACACCCATAGACACAGACACACACAGACACACACACCCCCACACACCCATAGACACCCACACACAGACACACACACACCCATACAGACACACACAGACACACACACACCCATAGACACCCACACATTCACACCCACACACCCATAGACACCCACACACACCCATAGACACCCACACACAGACACACCCATAGACACCCACACACAGACACACACACAGACACACACACCCCCACACACACCCATAGACACCCACACAGACACACACAGACACACACACACAGACACACTCCCACACACACACAGACACCCATACAGACACACACACCCATAGACACCCACACATTCACACACAGACACACACACCCCCACACACACACAACCACACACACCCATAGACACACATCCATAGACACGCACACACACAGACACGCACACACAGACACACACACCCCCACACACACCCATAGACACCCACACAGACACACACAGACACACACACACAGACACACTCCCACACACACACAGACACACCCATACAGACACACACACCCCCACACACACACAAGCACACACACCCATAGACACACACATCCATAGACACGCACACACACAGACACGCACACACAGACACACACACCCACACAGACACACCCACACAGACACACTCCCACACACTCCCATAGACACCCACACATAATGGTGGTAATGGTGGTGGTGATGATGGTGATGATATGGTAGATGATGGTTGTGATGATGGTGATGATATGGTAGATGATGGTGGTGGTGGTGATGGTGATGATATGGTAGATGATGGTGGTGATGATGGTGATGATATGGTAGATGATGGTGGTGGTGATGATGGTGATGATTATGGTAGATGATGGTGGTGATGATGGTGATGATATGGTAGATGATGGTGGTGATGATGGTGATGATATGGTAGATGATGGTGGTTGTGATGATGGTGATGATATGGTAGATGATGGTGGTGATGATGGTGATGATATGGTAGATGATGGTGGTGATGATGGTGATGATATGGTAGATGATGGTGGTGATGATGGTGATGATATGGTAGATGATGGTGGTGATGATGGTGATGATATGGTAGATGATGGTGGTGGTGATGATGGTGATGATATGGTAGATGGTGGTTGTGATGATGGTGATGATGGTGATGGTGATGATGGTGATGATGGTGATGATATGGTAGATGATGGTGGTGGTGATGGTGATGATATGGTAGATGGGGGTGGTGATGATGGTGATGATATGGTAGATGATGGTGGTGGTGATGGTGATGATATGGTAGATGATGGTGGTTGTGATGATGGTGATGATATGGTAGATGATGGTGGTGGTGATGGTGATGATATGGTAGATGATGGTGGTGGTGATGATGGTGATGATATGGTAGATGATGGTGGTTGTGATGATGGTGATGATATGGTAGATGATGGTGGTGGTGATGGTGATGATATGGTAGATGATGGTGGTGGTGATGGTGATGATATGGTAGATGATGGTGGTGATGATGGTGATGATATGGTAGATGATGGTGGTTGTGATGATGGTGATGATATGGTAGATGATGGTGGTGGTGATGGTGATGATTATGGTAGATGATGGTGGTGATGATGGTGATGATTATGGTAGATGATGGTGGTGGTGATGGTGATGATTATGGTAGATGATGGTGGTGGTGATGATGGTGATGATTATGGTAGATGATGGTGGTGATGGTGGTGGTTGGTAGATGATGATGATGGTGGTGGTTGGCAGATGCCTGTGATGGTATGAGTCGTTGCTTTACAACAACAACAACAGCAGCAGCAGCAGTTAGTATTGGCTGGCTTGTAGCGAATGATCGGGGTGTGTGTGAGTGCCACCGTGTGTGTGTGCGTGTGTCTGTGTGTGTGTGCGTGCCACCCTGTGTGTGTGTGTCTGTGTGCGTGTGCCTGTGTGTGTCTGTGTGTGTGTGTGCCTGTATGTGTGTGTGTGTGTACGTGTGTGTCTGTGTGTGTGAGTGCCACCCTGTGTGTGTGTGTGTGCGTGTGTGTGCGTGTGTGTGCGTGTGTGTGCCACCCTGTGTGTGTGTGTGCGTGTGTGTGTGTGCGCGTGTGTGTGCCACCCTGTGCGTGTGTGTGTGTGCGCGTGTGTGTGAGGGCCTGTGTGTGTGCGTGTGTCTGTGTGTGTGTGTGCCACCCTGTGTGTGTGTCTGTGTGCGTGTGCCTGTGTGTGTCTGTGTGTGTTTGTGCCTGTATGTGTGTGTGTGTGTACGTGTGTGTCTGTGTGTGTGAGTGCCACCCTGTGTGTGTGCGTGTGTGTGCGTGTGTGTGCCACCCTGTGTGTGCGTGTGTGTGCGTGTGTGTGTGTGCCACCCTGTGTGTGTCTGTGTGTGTGTGTGTCTGTGTGTGTGTGTGCCTGTATGTGTGTGTGTCTGTGTGTGTGTGCCACCCTGTGTGTGTGTGCGTGTGTGTGCGTGTGTGCCTGTGTGTGTCTGTGTGTGTGTGTGCCTGTATGTGTGTGTGTGTCTGTGTGTGTGTGCCACCCTGTGTGTGTGTGCGTGTGTGTGTGTGTGTGCGTGTGTGTCTGTGTGTGTGTGCCACCCTGTGTGTGTGTGTGTGCGTGTGTGCGCGTGTGTGTGTGTGCGTGTGTGTGTGTGCCACCCTGTGTGTGTGTGTGTGCGTGTGTGCGCGTGTGTGCGCGTGTGTGTGTGTGTGTGCCACCCTGTGTGTGTGTGTGTGCGTGTGTGCGTGTGTGTGCGTGTGTGCCTGTGTGTGTGTGTGTGCCACCCTGTGTGTGTGTGTGTGCGTGTGTGCCTGTGTGTGTGTGTGTGTCTGTGTGTGTGTGCGTGTCTGTGTGCGTGTGTGCCTGTGTGTGTGTGCCACCCTGTGTGTGTCTGTGTGCGTGTGTGCCTGTGTGTGTGCGCGTGTGTGTGTGCGTGTGTGTCTGTGTGTGTGTGTGTGCGTGTGTGCCTGTGTGTGTGTGCGTGTGCGTGGAGCTTGAATCTAGCGCGTGTTGTACATAAATTATCGGAGGCAGTGTTCCCTCCATAAATTATTCTCGCTGACTATTTGGAGCAAATTCACGAAAAATAAAAAAAGGCGCTTCTTATTATTCTTGTATTCTTCTTATTTGTATTCTTCTTAGCAGACGTGTGACTGGCCCGCCTGCTGTGTGGGCGAGTGGGTGAGCGATTGAGCGAGTGGATGAGTGGGTGAGTGGGTGGATGAGTGGGTGAGTGGGTGAGTGGGTGGATGAGTGGGTGAGTGGGTGAGTGGGTGGATGAGTGGGTGAGTGGGTGAGTGGGTGAGCGGTTGAGTAGGTGAGCGGTTGAGTAGGTGAGTTGTTGAGTGGGTGAGCGGTTGAGTGGGTGAGCGGTTGAGTGGGTGGATGAATGGGTGAGTGGATGAGTGGGTGAGCGGTTGAGTAGGTGAGCGGTTGAGTGGGTGGATGAATGGGTGAGTGGATGAGTGGGTGAGCGGTTGAGTGGGTGAGCGGTTGAGTGGGTGAGCGGTTGAGTGGGTGAGTGGGTGAGCGGTTGAGTGGTTGAGTGAGTGGTTGAGCGATTGAGCGAGTGGATGAGTGGTTGAGTGGGTGAACGGGTGAGTGGGTGAGTGGGTGAGCGGTTGAGTGGGTGGATGAGTGGGTGAGTGGGTGAGCAATTGAGTGGGTGAGCGATTGAGTGGGTGGATGAGTGGGTGAGTGGTTGAGCGATTGGATGAGTGGTTGAGTGGGTGAGCGGGTGAGTGGGTGAGTGGGTGAGTGGGTGAGCGGTTGAGTGGGTGAGTGGTTGAGTGGGTGAGCGGTTGAGTGGGTGAGCGGTTGAGTGGGTGAGCGGGTGAGTGGGTGAGTGGTTGAGTGGGTGAGCGGTTGAGTGGGTGAGCGGTTGAGTGGGTGAGTGAGTAGTTGAGTGTGAGAGAGGTTGAGTGAATGAGTGAGTGGTTGAATGAGTGAGTGGTTGAGTGAGTGAATGGTTGAGTGAGTGGTTAAGTGAGTGGTTGAGTGAGTGGCTGAGTGAGTGGCTGAGTGGTTGAGTGGGTGAGTGGTTGAGTGGGTGAGCGGTTGAGTGGGGGAGCGGTTGAGTGGGTGAGTGGGTGAGTGCGTGAGTGGTTGAGTGGGTGAGTGGTTGAGTGGGTGAGTGGTTGAGTGGGTGAGCGGGTGAGTGGGTGAGTGGTTGAGTGGGTGAGCGGTTGAGTGGGTGAGCGGTTGAGTGGGTGAGTGAGTAGTTGAGTGTGAGAGAGGTTGAGTGAATGAGTGAGTGGTTGAATGAGTGAGTGGTTGAGTGAGTGAATGGTTGAGTGAGTGGTTAAGTGAGTGGTTGAGTGAGTGGCTGAGTGAGTGGCTGAGTGAGTGAGTGGCTGAGTGAGTGGCTGAGTGAGTGGTTGAGTGAGTGGCTGAGTGAGTGGGTGAGTGAGTGGCTGAGTGAGTGGCTGAGTGAGTGGTTGAGTGAGTGAGTGGCTGAGTGAGTGGCTGAGTGAGTGGCTGAGTGAGTGAGTGGCTGAGTGAGTGAGTGGCTGAGTGAGTGGCTGAGTGAGTGGTTGAGTGAGTGAGTGAGTGGCTGAGTGAGTGGCTGAGTGAGTGGGTGAGTGAGTGGGTGGGTGAGTGAGTGGCTGAGTGAGTGAGTGGCTGAGTGAGTGGCTGAGTGAGTGGCTGAGTGAGTGGCTGAGTGAGTGGGTGAGTGAGTGGCTGAGTGAGTGGCTGAGTGAGTGGTTGAGTGAGTGAGTGAGTGGCTGAGTGAGTGGCTGAGTGAGTGGCTGAGTGAGTGGCTGAGTGAGTGGGTGAGTGAGTGAGTGAGTGGTTGAGTGAGTGGTTGAATGAGTGGTTGAGTGAATGAGTGAGTGGTTGAATGAGTTGTTGAGTGAGTGGCTGAGTGAGTGGTTGAGTGAATGAGTGAGTGGTTGAGTGAGTGAGTGGCTGAGTGAGTGGTTGAGTGAGTGGTTGAATGAGTGAGTGGTTGAATTAGTGAGTGGCTGAGTGAGTGAGTGGTTGAATTAGTGAGTGGCTGAGTGAGTGAGTGGCTGAGTGAGTGATTGAGTGAGTGGCTGAGTGAGTGGTTGAGTGAGTGGCTGAGTGAGTGCCTGATTGAGTGGTTGAGTGAGTGAGTGGTTGAGTGGCTGAGTGAGTGAGTGAGTGGTTGAGTGAGTGGCTGAGTGAGTGAGTGGTTGAGTGGCTGAGTGAGTGAGTGAGTGGTTGAGTGAGTGGCTGAGTGAGTGAGTGGCTGATTGAGTGAGTGGGTGGCTGAGTGAGTGAGTGATTGAGTGAGTGGTTAAGTGAGTGACTGAGTGAGTGAGTGGCTGATTGAGTGAGTGGGTGGCTGAGTGAGTGAGTGATTGATTGAGTGAGTGGTTGAGTGAGTGGCTGAGTGAGTGAGTGGTTGAGTGGTTAAGTGGTTGAGTGAGTGGTTAACTTTTTTGAAGAGTGCTTGGTGTTGAGGCTCGTGAAGGACGCTACCGGGCTAGTGCCAGGCTAGGTGCACCTCGCAACAGCGGAGGGCAGAGGAACGACGCTCACAACAACGAGCGGAGCGCCGGGTGGATAAAACGCAGCGAGTTGGCACAGGAGGGGGGGCACAGCTGGTGGTGCATCTACCGGTCATCTTAGTCAGCCAACCCATGGTACCTGCAGGGTCTGTCACGTGACCTGCTCCTGCACCTAGCCTGGCACAGCAGTCAACCCATGGCACCTGCTGGGTCTGTCACGTGACCTCCTCCTCCTGCACCTAGCCTGGCACAGCAGTCAACCCATGGCACCTGCTGGGTCTGTCACGTGACCTCCTCCTCCTGCACCTAGCCTGGCACAGCAGTGAACCCAGAGGTGAGTGAGTGGATGAGACGGTGAATGGTTGAGTGAATGAGTGGGTGAGTGAATTAATGAGTCAATGAGTGGGTGAGTGAATGAAAGGATGAGTGGACGAGTGTGAGTGAGTGGGTGAGTGAATGAGTGAGTGACTGAGTGACTGAGTGAGTGACTGAGTGACTGGGTGGGTAGGCGAGTGAATTAATGAGTCAATGGGTGGGTGAGTGAATCAATGAGTGGGTGAGTGAATGGAAGGATGAGTGGGTGAGTTAATGAGTGAGTAGGTGAGTGAATTAAATGTTCAGTGAACGATTGGGCGAGCGGCTCAATGAATGTGTGAGTGAGTTAATGAGTGGGTGAGTGAGTGAGTGAGAGTGGATGAAAGGTGGGTGGATGAGTGGGTCATTGACTGAATGGGTGAGTGAATGAAAGTTTCAGTTAACGAATGGGTGAGCGAGTGAGTGGGTGAGCGGTTGAGTGGGTGAGCGGTTGAGTGGGTGAGTGAGTGGTTGAGTGTGAGAGAGGTTGAGTGAATGAGTGAGTGGTTGAATGAGTGAGTGGTTGAGTGAGTGAATGGTTGAGTGAGTGGTTAAGTGAGTGGTTGAGTGAGTGGCTGAGTGAGTGGCTGAGTGGGTGAGTGGTTGAGTGGGTGAGTGGTTGAGTGGGTGAGCGGTTGAGTGGGGGAGCGGTTGAGTGGGTGAGTGAGTGAGTGAGAGTGGATGAAAGGTGGGTGGATGAGTGGGTCATTGACTGAATGGGTGAGTGAATGAAAGTTTCAGTTAACGAATGGGTGAGCGAGTGAGTGGGTGAGTGGGTGAGTGGTTGAGTGGGTGAGCGGTTGAGTGGGTGAGCGGTTGAGTGGGTGAGTGAGTGGTTGAGTGTGAGAGAGGTTGAGTGAATGAGTGAGTGGTTGAATGAGTGAGTGGTTGAGTGAGTGAATGGTTGAGTGAGTGGTTAAGTGAGTGGTTGAGTGAGTGGCTGAGTGAGTGGCTGAGTGGGTGAGTGGTTGAGTGGGTGAGTGGTTGAGTGGGTGAGCGGTTGAGTGGGGGAGCGGTTGAGTGGGTGAGTGAGTGAGTGAGAGTGGATGAAAGGTGGGTGGATGAGTGGGTCATTGACTGAATGGGTGAGTGAATGAAAGTTTCAGTTAATGAATGGGTGAGCGAGTGAGTGGGTGGATGAGTGAGTAACTCGGTGAGTGAGTGAATGAGTGACTTGGTGTGTGGGTGAGTGAGTGAGTGGGTGAGTGGGTGGATGAGTGAGTAACTCGGTGAGTGAGTGAATGAGTGACTTGGTGTGTGGGTGAGTGAGTGAGTGAGTGGATGAGTGAGTGGGTGAGTGAGCGAATGAGTGAGTGGGTGAGTGAGTGGATGAGTGAGTGAGTGGGTGGATGAGTGAGTGGGTGAGTGAGTGAGTGAGTGGATGAGTGAGTGGGTGAGTGAGTGGATGAGTGAGTGGGTGAGTGAGTGAGTGAGTGGATGAGTGAGTGGGTGAGTGAGTGGATGAGTGAGTGAGTGGGTGGATGAGTGAGTGGGTGAGTGAGTGGATGAGTGAGTGGGTGAGTGAGTGAGTGAGTGGATGAGTGAGTGGGTGAGTGAGTGGATGAGTGAGTGAGTGGGTGGATGAGTGAGTGGGTGAGTGAGTGGATGAGTGAGTGAGTGGGTGGATGAGTGAGTGGGTGAGTGAGTGAGTGAGTGAGTGAGTGGATGAGTGAGTGAGTGGGTGGATGAGTGAGTGGGTGAGTGAGTGGATGAGTGAGTGAGTGGGTGGATGAGTGAGTCACTTGGTGTGTGGGTGAGTGAGTGGGTGAGTGAGTGGGTGGGTGAGTGACTTGGTGTGTGAGTGAGTGGGTGAATGAGTGAAAAGATGAGTGGACGAGTGTGAGTGAGTGGGTGAGTGAGTGACTGAGTGAGTGAGTGAGCAAGTGAATGAGTGGGTGAGTGACTGAATGAGTGGGTGAGTGAATTAATGAGTCAATGAGTGGGTGAGTGAATGGAAGGATGAGTGGACGAGTGTGAGTGAGTGGGTGAGTGAATGAGTGAGTGACTGGGTGAGCGACTGAGTGACTGGGTGGGTGGGCGAGTGAATTAATGAGTCAATGAGTGGGTGAGTGAATGAAAGGATGAGTGGACGAGTGTGAGTGAGTGGGTGAGTGAATGAGTGAGTGACTGAGTGACTGAGTGAGTGACTGAGTGACTGGGTGGGTGGGCGAGTGAATTAATGAGTCAATGAGTGGGTGAGTGAATCAATGAGTGGGTGAGTGAATGGAAGGATGAGTGGGTGAGTTAATGAGTGAGTAGGTGAGTGAATTAAATGTTCAGTGAATTAAATGTTCAGTGAACGATTGGGCGAGCGGCTCAATGAATGTGTGAGTGAGTTAATGAGTGGGTGAGTGAGTGAGTGAGAGTGGATGAAAGGTGGGTGGATGAGTGGGTCATTGACTGAATGGGTGAGTGAATGAAAGTTTCAGTTAACGAATGGGTGAGCGAGTGAGTGGGTGAGTGGGTGAGTGGTTGAGTGGGTGAGCGGTTGAGTGGGTGAGCGGTTGAGTGGGTGAGTGAGTGGTTGAGTGTGAGAGAGGTTGAGTGAATGAGTGAGTGGTTGAATGAGTGAGTGGTTGAGTGAGTGAATGGTTGAGTGAGTGGTTAAGTGAGTGGTTGAGTGAGTGGCTGAGTGAGTGGCTGAGTGGGTGAGTGGTTGAGTGGGTGAGTGGTTGAGTGGGTGAGCGGTTGAGTGGGGGAGCGGTTGAGTGGGTGAGTGAGTGAGTGAGAGTGGATGAAAGGTGGGTGGATGAGTGAGTAACTCGGTGAGTGAGTGAATGAGTGACTTGGTGTGTGGGTGAGTGAGTGAGTGGATGAGTGAGTGAGTGGGTGGATGAGTGAGTCACTTGGTGTGTGGGTGAGTGAGTGGGTGAGTGAGTGAGTGGGTGGATGAGTGAGTCACTTGGTGTGTGGGTGAGTGAGTGGGTGAGTGAGTGGGTGAGTGAGTAACTCGGTGAGTGAGTGAATGAGTGACTTGGTGTGTGGGTGAGTGAGTGAGTGAGTGGATGAGTGAGTGGGTGAGTGAGTGGATGAGTGAGTGAGTGAGTGGGTGGATGAGTGAGTCACTTGGTGTGTGGGTGAGTGAGTGGGTGAGTGAGTGGGTGGGTGAGTGACTTGGTGTGTGAGTGAGTGAGTGAGTGGATGAGTGAGTGGGTGAATGAGTGAAAAGATGAGTGGACGAGTGTGAGTGAGTGGGTGAGTGAGTGACTGAGTGAGTGGGTGAGTGAGTGAGTGAATGAGTGAGTGACTGGGTGAGTGAGCGACTGAGTGACTGGGTGGGTGGGCGAGTGAATTAATGAGTCAATGGGTGGGTGAGTGAATCAATGAGTGGGTGAGTGAATGGAAGGATGAGTGGGTGAGTTAATGAGTGAGTAGGTGAGTGAATTAAATGTTCAGTGAATTAAATGTTCAGTGAACGATTGGGCGAGCGGCTCAATGAATGTGTGAGTGAGTTAATGAGTGGGTGAGTGAGTGAGTGAGAGTGGATGAAAGGTGGGTGGATGAGTGGGTCATTGACTGAATGGGTGAGTGAATGAAAGTTTCAGTTAACGAATGGGTGAGCGAGTGAGTGGGTGAGTGGGTGAGTGGTTGAGTGGGTGAGCGGTTGAGTGGGTGAGCGGTTGAGTGGGTGAGTGAGTGGTTGAGTGTGAGAGAGGTTGAGTGAATGAGTGAGTGGTTGAATGAGTGAGTGGTTGAGTGAGTGAATGGTTGAGTGAGTGGTTAAGTGAGTGGTTGAGTGAGTGGCTGAGTGAGTGGCTGAGTGGGTGAGTGGTTGAGTGGGTGAGTGGTTGAGTGGGTGAGCGGTTGAGTGGGGGAGCGGTTGAGTGGGTGAGTGAGTGAGTGAGAGTGGATGAAAGGTGGGTGGATGAGTGGGTCATTGACTGAATGGGTGAGTGAATGAAAGTTTCAGTTAATGAATGGGTGAGCGAGTGAGTGGGTGGATGAGTGAGTAACTCGGTGAGTGAGTGAATGAGTGACTTGGTGTGTGGGTGAGTGAGTGAGTGGCTGAGTGAGTGGCTGAGTGGGTGAGTGGTTGAGTGGGTGAGTGGTTGAGTGGGTGAGCGGTTGAGTGGGGGAGCGGTTGAGTGGGTGAGTGAGTGAGTGAGAGTGGATGAAAGGTGGGTGGATGAGTGGGTCATTGACTGAATGGGTGAGTGAATGAAAGTTTCAGTTAATGAATGGGTGAGCGAGTGAGTGGGTGAGTGGGTGAGTGGTTGAGTGGGTGAGCGAGTGAGTGGGTGGATGAGTGAGTAACTCGGTGAGTGAGTGAATGAGTGACTTGGTGTGTGGGTGAGTGAGTGGGTGAGTGAGTGGATGAGTGAGTGGATGAGTGAGTAACTCGGTGAGTGAGTGAATGAGTGACTTGGTGTGTGGGTGAGTGAGTGAGTGGGTGAGTGAGTGTGTGGATGAGTGGGTGGATGAGTGAGTGGATGAGTGAGTGGGTGAGTGAGTGTGTGGATGAGTGGGTGGATGAGTGAGTGGGTGAGTGAGTGAGTGGATGAGTGAGTGGGTGAGTGAGTGTGTGGATGAGTGGGTGGATGAGTGAGTGGGTGAGTGAGTGAGTGGATGAGTGGGTGGATGAGTGAGTGGGTGAGTGAGTGAGTGGATGAGTGAGTGGGTGAGTGGGTGGATGAGTGAGTGGATGAGTGAGTGGGTGAGTGAGTGTGTGGATGAGTGGGTGGATGAGTGAGTGGGTGAGTGAGTGAGTGGATGAGTGAGTGGGTGAGTGAGTGTGTGGATGAGTGGGTGGATGAGTGAGTGGGTGAGTGAGTGAGTGGATGAGTGGGTGGATGAGTGAGTGGGTGAGTGAGTGAGTGGATGAGTGAGTGGGTGAGTGAGTGGATGAGTGAGTGAGTGGGTGGATGAGTGAGTGGGTGAGTGAGTGTGTGGATGAGTGGGTGGATGAGTGAGTGGGTGAGTGAGTGGGTGAGTGAGTGGATGAGTGAGTGAGTGGGTGGATGAGTGAGTGGGTGAGTGAGTGTGTGGGTGAGTGAGTGAGTGAGTGA
Source organism: Lampetra fluviatilis (assembly GCF_964198595.1). Classification (NCBI taxonomy): domain Eukaryota; kingdom Metazoa; phylum Chordata; class Hyperoartia; order Petromyzontiformes; family Petromyzontidae; genus Lampetra; species Lampetra fluviatilis. Next base: position 76,703 of record NW_027620754.1, on the reverse strand, counting down.
GTGGGTGGATGAGTGAGTGGGTGAGTGAGTGACTTGGTGTGTGGGTGAGTGAGTGGGTGGATGAGTGAGTGGGTGAGTGAGTGAGTGGATGAGTGAGTGGGTGAGTGAGTGGATGAGTGAGTGAGTGGGTGGATGAGTGAGTGGGTGAGTGAGTGTGTGGGTGAGTGAGTGAGTGAGTGAGTGAGTGGGTGGATGAGTGAGTGGGTGAGTGAGTGACTTGGTGTGTGGGTGAGTGAGTGGGTGGATGAGTGAGTGGGTGAGTGAGTGAGTGGATGAGTGAGTGGATGAGTGAGTGAGTGAGTGGGTGAGTGAGTGGGTGAGTGAGTGAGTGGGTGAGTGAGTGTGTGTGTGGATGAGTGAGTGGGTGAGTGAGTGAGTGGGTGAGTGAGTGAGTGGGTGGGTGAGTGAGTGAGTGAGTGGATGAGTGAGTGGGTGAGTGTGTGGGTGAGTGAGTGAGTGGGTGGATGAGTGAGTGTGTGGGTGAGTGAGTGGGTGAGTGTGTGGGTGAGTGAGTGAGTGGGTGGATGAGTGAGTGTGTGGGTGAGTGAGTGGGTGAGTGAGTGGGTGAGTGTGTGGATGAGTGAGTGGGTGGGTGGATGAGTGAGTGTGTGGGTGAGTGAGTGGGTGAGTGAGTGGGTGAGTGAGTGAGTGGGTGGATGAGTGAGTGTGTGGATGAGTGAGTGAGTGAGTGTGTGGGTGAGTGAGTGAGTGGGTGGATGAGTGAGTGTGTGGGTGAGTGAGTGGGTGAGTGAGTGAGTGTGTGGATGAGTGAGTGAGTGTGTGGATGAGTGAGTGGGTGAGCGAGTGGGTGAGTGAGTGAGTGAGTGAGTGACTTGGTGTGTGGGTGAGTGAGTGAATTAATGAGTCAATGAGTGGGTGAGTGAGTGAGTGAGTGACTGGGTGAGCGACTGAGTGACTGGGTGGGTGGGCGAGTGAATTAATGAGTCAATGGGTGGGTGAGTGAATGAAAGGATGAGTGGACGAGTGTGAGTGAGTGGGTGAGTGAATGAGTGAGTGACTGAGTGACTGAGTGAGTGACTGAGTGACTGGGTGGGTAGGCGAGTGAATTAATGAGCCAATGGGTGGGTGAGTGAATCAATGAGTGGGTGAGTGAATGGAAGGATGAGTGGGTGAGTTAATGAGTGAGTAGGTGAGTGAATTAAATGTTCAGTGAACGATTGGGCGAGCGGCTCAATGAATGTGTGAGTGAGTTAATGAGTGGGTGAGTGAGTGAGTGAGAGTGGATGAAAGGTGGGTGGATGAGTGGGTCATTGACTGAATGGGTGAGTGAATGAAAGTTTCAGTTAATGAATGGGTGAGCGAGTGAGTGGGTGAGTGGGTGAGTGGTTGAGTGGGTGAGCGAGTGAGTGGGTGGATGAGTGAGTAACTCGGTGAGTGAGTGAATGAGTGACTTGGTGTGTGGGTGAGTGAGTGGGTGAGTGAGTGGATGAGTGAGTGGATGAGTGAGTAACTCGGTGAGTGAGTGAATGAGTGACTTGGTGTGTGGGTGAGTGAGTGTGTGGATGAGTGAGTGAGTGGGTGGATGAGTGAGTAACTCGGTGAGTGGGTGAGTGAGTGACTTGGTGTGTGGGTGAGTGAGTGAGTGAGTGGATGAGTGAGTGTGTGGGTGAGTGGGTGAGTGAGTGAGTGGATGAGTGAGTGAGTGGGTGGATGAGTGAGTGGGTGAGTGAGTGTGTGGATGAGTGGGTGGATGAGTGAGTGGGTGAGTGAGTGAGTGGATGAGTGAGTGGGTGAGTGAGTGGATGAGTGAGTGAGTGAGTGGGTGAGTGAGTGAGTGGATGAGTGAGTGGGTGAGTGAGTGGATGAGTGAGTGAGTGGGTGGATGAGTGAGTGGGTGAGTGAGTGTGTGGGTGAGTGAGTGAGTGAGTGAGTGAGTGGGTGGATGAGTGAGTGGGTGAGTGAGTGACTTGGTGTGTGGGTGAGTGAGTGGGTGGATGAGTGAGTGGGTGAGTGAGTGAGTGGATGAGTGAGTGGGTGAGTGAGTGGATGAGTGAGTGAGTGGGTGGATGAGTGAGTGGGTGAGTGAGTGTGTGTGGTGAGTGAGTGAGTGAGTGAGTGTGTGGATGAGTGGGTGGATGAGTGAGTGGGTGAGTGAGTGAGTGGATGAGTGGGTGGATGAGTGAGTGGGTGAGTGAGTGAGTGGATGAGTGAGTGGGTGAGTGAGTGGATGAGTGAGTGAGTGGGTGGATGAGTGAGTGGGTGAGTGAGTGTGTGGGTGAGTGAGTGAGTGAGTGAGTGGGTGGATGAGTGAGTGGGTGAGTGAGTGACTTGGTGTGTGGGTGAGTGAGTGGGTGGATGAGTGAGTGGGTGAGTGAGTGGATGAGTGAGTGAGTGGGTGGATGAGTGAGTGGGTGAGTGAGTGTGTGGGTGAGTGAGTGAGTGAGTGAGTGAGTGGGTGGATGAGTGAGTGGGTGAGTGAGTGGGTGAGTGAGTGAGTGGGTGGATGAGTGAGTGTGTGGATGAGTGAGTGGGTGAGTGAGTGGGTGAGTGAGTGAGTGTGTGGGTGAGTGAGTGAGTGAGTGAGTGAGTGGGTGGATGAGTGAGTGGGTGAGTGTGTGGGTGAGTGAGTGAGTGGGTGGATGAGTGAGTGTGTGGGTGAGTGAGTGGGTGAGTGTGTGGGTGAGTGAGTGAGTGGGTGGATGAGTGAGTGGGTGAGCGAGTGAGTGGGTGGGTGGGTGAGTGAGTGACTTGGTGTGTGGGTGAGTGAGTGAGTGGATGAGTGAGTGAATGGATGAGTGGGTGAGTGAGTGAGTGAGTGAGTGACTTGGTGTGTGGGTGAGTGAGTGAATTAATGAGTCAATGAGTGGGTGAGTGAATGAGTGAGTGACTGGGTGAGCGACTGAGTGACTGGGTGGGTGGGCGAGTGAATTAATGAGTCAATGGGTGGGTGAGTGAATGAAAGGATGAGTGGACGAGTGTGAGTGAGTGGGTGAGTGAATGAGTGAGTGACTGAGTGACTGAGTGAGTGACTGAGTGACTGGGTGGGTAGGCGAGTGAATTAATGAGTCAATGGGTGGGTGAGTGAATCAATGAGTGGGTGAGTGAATGGAAGGATGAGTGGGTGAGTTAATGAGTGAGTAGGTGAGTGAATTAAATGTTCAGTGAATTAAATGTTCAGTGAACGATTGGGCGAGCGGCTCAATGAATGTGTGAGTGAGTTAATGAGTGGGTGAGTGAGTGAGTGAGAGTGGATGAAAGGTGGGTGGATGAGTGGGTCATTGACTGAATGGGTGAGTGAATGAAAGTTTCAGTTAATGAATGGGTGAGCGAGTGAGTGGGTGAGTGGGTGAGTGGTTGAGTGGGTGAGCGAGTGAGTGGGTGGATGAGTGAGTAACTCGGTGAGTGAGTGAATGAGTGACTTGGTGTGTGGGTGAGTGAGTGGGTGAGTGAGTGGATGAGTGAGTAACTCGGTGAGTGGGTGAGTGAGTGACTTGGTGGGTGGATGAGTGAGTGGGTGAGTGAGTGTGTGGATGAGTGGGTGGATGAGTGAGTGGGTGAGTGAGTGAGTGGATGAGTGGGTGGATGAGTGAGTGGGTGAGTGAGTGAGTGGATGAGTGAGTGGGTGAGTGAGTGGATGAGTGAGTGAGTGGGTGGATGAGTGAGTGGGTGAGTGAGTGTGTGGGTGAGTGAGTGAGTGAGTGAGTGAGTGGGTGGATGAGTGAGTGGGTGAGTGAGTGACTTGGTGTGTGGGTGAGTGAGTGGGTGGATGAGTGAGTGGGTGAGTGAGTGAGTGGATGAGTGAGTGGGTGAGTGAGTGGATGAGTGAGTGAGTGGGTGGATGAGTGAGTGGGTGAGTGAGTGTGTGGGTGAGTGAGTGAGTGAGTGAGTGAGTGGGTGGATGAGTGAGTGGGTGAGTGAGTGGGTGAGTGAGTGAGTGGATGAGTGGGTGGATGAGTGAGTGGGTGAGTGAGTGAGTGGATGAGTGAGTGGGTGAGTGAGTGGATGAGTGAGTGAGTGGGTGGATGAGTGAGTGGGTGAGTGAGTGTGTGGGTGAGTGAGTGAGTGAGTGAGTGAGTGGGTGGATGAGTGAGTGGGTGAGTGAGTGACTTGGTGTGTGGGTGAGTGAGTGGGTGGATGAGTGAGTGGGTGAGTGAGTGGATGAGTGAGTGGATGAGTGAGTGAGTGAGTGGGTGAGTGAGTGGATGAGTGAGTGAGTGGGTGAGTGAGTGAGTGAGTGAGTGAGTGGGTGGATGAGTGAGTGGGTGAGTGAGTGACTTGGTGTGTGGGTGAGTGAGTGGGTGGATGAGTGAGTGGGTGAGTGAGTGAGTGGATGAGTGAGTGGGTGAGTGAGTGGATGAGTGAGTGAGTGGGTGGATGAGTGAGTGGGTGAGTGAGTGTGTGGGTGAGTGAGTGGGTGAGTGTGTGGGTGAGTGAGTGAGTGTGTGGGTGAGTGAGTGAGTGAGTGAGTGGGTGGATGAGTGAGTGGGTGAGTGAGTGAGTGGATGAGTGAGTGGGTGAGTGAGTGGATGAGTGAGTGAGTGGGTGGATGAGTGAGTGGGTGAGTGAGTGTGGGGTGAGTGAGTGTGTGGGTGAGTGAGTGGGTGAGTGTGTGGGTGAGTGAGTGAGTGTGTGGGTGAGTGAGTGAGTGAGTGAGTGAGTGGGTGGATGAGTGAGTGGGTGAGTGAGTGGGTGGATGAGTGAGTGGGTGAGTGTGTGGGTGAGTGAGTGAGTGGGTGGATGAGTGAGTGTGTGGGTGAGTGAGTGGGTGAGTGTGTGGGTGAGTGAGTGAGTGGGTGGATGAGTGAGTGTGTGGGTGAGTGAGTGGGTGAGTGAGTGGGTGAGTGAGTGAGTGAGTGAGTGGGTGGATGAGTGAGTGGGTGAGCGAGTGAGTGGGTGGGTGGGTGAGTGAGTGACTTGGTGTGTGGGTGAGTGAGTGAGTGGATGAGTGAGTGAATGGATGAGTGGGTGAGTGAGTGAGTGAGTGAGTGACTTGGTGTGTGGGTGAGTGAGTGAATTAATGAGTCAATGAGTGGGTGAGTGAGTGAGTGAGTGACTGGGTGAGCGACTGAGTGACTGGGTGGGTGGGCGAGTGAATTAATGAGTCAATGGGTGGGTGAGTGAATGAAAGGATGAGTGGACGAGTGTGAGTGAGTGGGTGAGTGAATGAGTGAGTGACTGAGTGACTGAGTGAGTGACTGAGTGACTGGGTGGGTAGGCGAGTGAATTAATGAGTCAATGGGTGGGTGAGTGAATCAATGAGTGGGTGAGTGAATGGAAGGATGAGTGGGTGAGTTAATGAGTGAGTAGGTGAGTGAATTAAATGTTCAGTGAATTAAATGTTCAGTGAACGATTGGGCGAGCGGCTCAATGAATGTGTGAGTGAGTTAATGAGTGGGTGAGTGAGTGAGTGAGAGTGGATGAAAGGTGGGTGGATGAGTGGGTCATTGACTGAATGGGTGAGTGAATGAAAGTTTCAGTTAATGAATGGGTGAGCGAGTGAGTGGGTGAGTGGGTGAGTGGTTGAGTGGGTGAGCGAGTGAGTGGGTGGATGAGTGAGTAACTCGGTGAGTGAGTGAATGAGTGACTTGGTGTGTGGGTGAGTGAGTGGGTGAGTGAGTGGATGAGTGAGTGGATGAGTGAGTAACTCGGTGAGTGAGTGAATGAGTGACTTGGTGTGTGGGTGAGTGAGTGTGTGGATGAGTGAGTAACTCGGTGAGTGAGTGAATGAGTGACTTGGTGTGTGGGTGAGTGAGTGGGTGGATGAGTGAGTAACTCGGTGAGTGGGTGAGTGAGTGACTTGGTGTGTGGGTGAGTGAGTGAGTGAGTGGATGAGTGAGTGTGTGGGTGAGTGTGTGGGTGAGTGAGTGGATGAGTGAGTGGGTGAGTGAGTAGGTGGGTGGGTGAGTGAGTGACTTGGTGTGTGGGTGAGTGAGTGGGTGAGTGAGTGAGTGGGTGAGTGAGTGGGTGGGTGGGTGAGTGAGTGACTTGGTGTGTGGGTGAGTGAGTGAGTGAGTGGGTGAGTGAGTGAGTGGATGAGTGTGTGGGTGAGTGAGTGGGTGAGTGAGTGACTGACTGAGTGACTCACTGAGTGACTGACTGAGTGAGTGAGTGACTTACTGAGTGAGTGAGTGACTGACCGAGTGACTGAGTGAGTGACTGAGTGAGTGAGTGAGTGAGTGACTGACTGAGTGAGTGACTGACTGAGTGACTGAGTAAGAGTGACTGACTGAGTGACTGAGTGACTAAGTGAGTGACTGACTGACTGAGTGACTGACTGAGTGACTGACTAAGTGAGTGACTGACTGAGTGACTGACTGAGTGACGACTGACTGAGTGACTGACTGAGTGACTGACTGAGTGAGTGACTGAGTGAGTGACTGACTGACTGAGTGACTGAGTGAGTGACTCAGTGACTGACTGAGTGACTGAGTGAGTGACTGAGTGACTGAGTGACTGACTGAGTGACTGACTGAGTGACTGAGTGAGTGACTGACTGAGTGACTAAGTGACTGAGTGACTGACTGAGTGACTGAGTGAGTGACTGACTGAGTGACTGACTGAGTGACTGAGTGAGTGACTGACTGAGTGACTGACTGAGTGACTGACTTAGTGACTGAGTGACTGACTGAGTGACTGAGTGAGTGACTGAGTGAGTGACTGAGTGACTAAGTGAGTGACTGAGTGAGTGACTGACTAAGTGACTGAGTGAGTGACTGACTGAGTGACTGACTGAGTGACTGACTGAGTGACTGAGTTAGTGACTGAGTGATTAAGTGAGTGACTGACTGAGTAACTGAGTGACTAAGTGACTGAGTGACTGACTGAGTGACTGAGTGAGTGACTGACTGAGTGACTGAGTGACTGAGTGACTGACTGAGTGACTGACTTAGTGACTGACTGACTCACTGAGTGACTAAGTGACTGACTGACTCACTGAGTGACTGAGTGACTGAGTGACTGAGTGACTGAGCAAGTGACTGAGTGACTGACTGAGTAACTGAGTGACTGAGTGACTGAGTGAGTTACTGACTGAGTGACTGAGTGACTAAGTGACTGAGTGACTGACTGAGTGACTGAGTGAGTGACTGACTGAGTGACTGACTGAGTGACTGAGTGACTGACTAAGTGACTGAGTGACTGAGTTAGTGACTGAGTGACTGAGTGAGTGACTGACTGAGTGACTGACTGAGTGACTGAGTGACTGACTGAGTGACTGAGTGACTAAGTGACTGAGTGACTGACTGAGTGACTGAGTGAGTGACTGACGGAGTGACTGAGTGACTGAGTGACTGAGTGACTAAGTGAGTGACTGAGTGAGTGACTGACTAAGTGACTGAGTGAGTGACTGACTAACTGAGTGACTAAGTGAGTGACTGACTGAGTGAGTGACTGAGTGATTAAGTGAGTGACTGACTGAGTGACTGACTGAGTGAGTGACTGACTGAGTGACTGACTGAGTGACTGACTAAGTGAGTGACTGACTGAGTGACTGACTGAGTGACTGAGTGAGTGACTCAGTGACTGACTGAGTGACTGAGTGAGTGACTGAGCAAGTGACTGAGTGACTGACTGAGTGACTGACTGAGTGACTGAGTGAGTGACTGACTGAGTGACTGAGTGAGTGACTGACTGAGTGACTGACTGAGTGACTGCCTGAGTGACTGACTGAGTTGGTGACTGACTGAGTGACTGAGTTGGTGACTGAGTGACTGACTGAGTGACTGACTGACTGAGTGAGTGACTGACTGACTGAGTGACTGACTGACTGAGTGACTCACTGAGTGAGTGAGTGACTAAGTGAGTGAATGACTGACTGACTGAGTGAGTGACTGACTGAGTGACTGACTGAGTTGGTGACTAAGTGACTGACTGACTGAGTGACTGACTGAGTGACTGTCTGAGTGACTGACTCACTGAGTGACTAAGTGACTGACTGACTAAGTGACTGACTGACTGACTCACTGAGTGACTAAGTGACTGACTGACTGACTCACTGAGTGACTAAGTGACTGACTGACTGACTCACTGAGTGACTGAGTGACTGACTGACTAAGTGACTAAGTGACTGAGTGAGTGAGTGACTGACTGAGTGACTAAGTGACTGACTAAGTTACTGACTGACTCACTGAGTGACTGAGTGACTGACTGACTGAGTAAGTGACTAAGTGACTGAGTCACTGAATGAATGACTGAGTGACTAAGTGACTGACTGACTAAGTGACTGACTGACTGACTCACTGAGTGACTGAGTGACTGACTGACTGAGTAAGTGACTAAGTGACTGAGTGAGTGACTGACTGAGTGACTAAGTGACTGACTAAGTGAGTGACTGACTGACTGACTAAGTGACTGACTGACTGACACACCACCCACCACCACCACCACCACCACCCACACCACCACCACCCACACCACCACCACCCACACCACCACCACCCACACCACCACCACCACCACCCGCACCACCACCACCACCCACACCACCACCACCACCCACACCACCACCACCACCCTCACCACCACCACCCGCACCACCACCACCACCACCCGCACCATCACCACCACCACCCGCACCATCACCACCCGCACCACCACCACCACCACCCGCACCACCACCACCACCACCCGCACCACCACCACCACCACCACCCGCACCACCACCACCACCACCCGCACCACCACCACCACCACCCGCACCACCACCACCACCCGCACCACCACCACCACCACCCGCACCACCACCACCACCACCCGCACCACCACCACCACCACCCGCACCACCACCACCCGCACCACCACCACCACCACCCGCACCACCACCACCACCACCCGCACCACCACCACCCGCACCACCACCACCACCACCCGCACCACCACCACCACCACCCGCACCACCACCACCCGCACCACCACCACCACCACCCGCACCACCACCACCACCACCCGCACCACCACCACCACCACCCGCACCACCACCACCCGCACCACCACCACCACCACCCGCACCACCACCACCACCACCCGCACCACCACCACCACCCGCACCACCACCACCACCACCCTCACCACCACCACCCGCACCATCACCACCACCACCCGCACCATCACCACCCGCACCACCACCACCACCACCCGCACCACCACCACCACCACCCGCACCACCACCACCACCCGCACCACCACCACCACCACCCGCACCACCACCACCACCACCCGCACCACCACCACCACCACCCGCACCACCACCACCACCACTCGCACCACCACCACCACCACCCGCACCACCACCACCACCACCCGCACCACCACCACCCGCACCACCACCACCACCACCCGCACCACCACCACCACCACCCGCACCACCACCACCCGCACCACCACCACCACCACCCGCACCACCACCACCACCACCCGCACCACCACCACCCGCACCACCACCACCACCACCCGCACCACCACCACCACCACCCGCACCACCACCACCCGCACCACCACCACCACCACCCGCACCACCACCACCACCACCCGCACCACCACCACCACCACCCGCACCACCACCACCCGCACCACCACCACCACCACCCGCACCACCACCACCACCACCCGCACCACCACCACCCGCACCACCACCACCCGCACCACCACCACCACCACCCGCACCACCACCACCACCACCCGCACCACCACCACCCGCACCACCACCACCACCACCCGCACCACCACCACCACCACCCGCACCACCACCACCACCACCCGCACCACCACCACCCGCACCACCACCACCACCATCCGCACCACCACCCGCACCACCACCACCACCCGCACCACCACCACCATCCGCACCACCACCCGCACCACCACCACCACCCGCACCACCACCACCACCCGCACCACCACCACCACCCGCACCACCACCACCACCACCCGCACCACCACCACCATCCGCACCACCACCCGCACCACCACCACCACCCGCACCACCACCACCACCCGCACCACCACCACCACCACCCGCACCACCACCACCATCCGCACCACCACCCGCACCACCACCACCACCCGCACCACCACCACCACCCGCACCACCACCACCACCCGCACCACCACCACCACCCGCACCACCACCACCACCTTCACTTCTCTCCCGCCGCGATCCACAACTTCCTCAGTCCTGGAGCAGCAGCAGCAGCCATGGACGAGTCATCGTCCTCTGCAGGTTCGCGCTTTCATTAAATCTTTACAAAGCCCCGCATGTTGACGTGTTTACTACAACAACAATAAGACGGCGTGTGTGTGTAGCGGATTTAACAAAGTGAAGATTAAGTGTTTAAATGACGAAACGCCACTTTGTTCCGCGTTCCGTCGGAGTTTACCGGTTTTGTCTGGGCCCTACACGCAACGTTGTATGTTTGTTATTGTAAATAGTTGTTCATATATATGTTTAAAATAGAGTTATATTGTGTCTAAAGTGTCGGCAGTGGTTCATTCGTTGAGTTTGTGAGGGGACTTAAGCGCCGATGCGTCCGTCCTCGGTTTGTTTACGATGTTAAAGGCGTTGATGTTGTCGTTTTAATGTCGATTTGTGTTGATTTTGTTGAAGTTGTGAGGTAAAATGTTGTGTGGGTGTCGTTTTAGTGTCGATTTTATTTAAGTTGTGAGGGAAAATGTTGTGTGGGTGCCGTTTTAATGTCGATTTGTGTTGATTTTGTTGAAGTTGTGAGGGAAAATGTTGTGTGGGTGTCGTTTTAATGTTGATTTGTGTTGATTTTGTTGAAGTTGTGAGGTAAAATGTTGTGTGGGTGTCGTTTTATTGTCGATTTTATTTAAGTTGTGAGGGAAAATGTTGTGTGGGTGCCGTTTTAATGTCGATTTGTGTTGAAGTTGTTGAAGTTGTGAGGGAAAATGTTGTGTGGGTGTCGTTTTAATGTCGATTTGTTTTGATTTTGTCGAAAAGTGTGAGGGGTTAAAACTTTATCGCGGATTGTGTGATTATGTCTTTTGCTTATTTAAATGTTTCTCGTTTATTCAAAGTGTGAGGGGGAAAAAACTACGAGTCAAAGTGTCCACGTCGTCCCCTTTTGTTTACATTCTTCGTGTTTATTCATTTCGTGAGGGGATAAAAAACCTCGCACTTTGCCCATTTTAATTTCGATTTTTTTTTGTGTTAAAGTTGTTCAAAGAGTCAATCGCCTCATCGCCGTTTTCTTTGTTTACATTTTTTTTTTCGGTTTCAACTTCGATCGTTTAAACAACAACAATAACAACTTTAAACAACGACAACTTTAAACAACAACAACAACTTTTAGACCACGTTGCAGTCGACGTACTGTACGCACTGTACTGTTTAATCACCAAAGACCGCGGCTGCATTTCGACAAATAAATTATTATTTTTTTAACTAAAAAAAAGAAAACAAAAAGACACTATCGCGTTTCGTTCCGTCCGCCAACTAACGGGGACTTTAAAGTGTCGTTAAGTTTGGGTGATAAAAAAAAGTTACTTTTAAATGCCCGGCTTTTAAAATAAATAAATAACCCGCATACAGTGCACACTTTCGCGCCAACATTAACATCGCGCATAAATTATGAGAAACACGCCCCCGCATTGGACAGCAGCCAATCGGCGAGCTCCTGCATAAATTATGTAAATTTTGCCCCCCCCCCCAAAATGGGCGGGGTTAATCGTGCATAAATTATGATAATTTATGTTAATGAGTAGAGCCCACCCTTTTCAAAGTTTGGCTCCAGTTTTCGTCCCACTAACTGCATTGTTCTGACGTGGCACCTGAATCGCACGCTCACCCAGAACAATAAACAGGACCCTGCGGGGTGGGCTGGTAGGAGTAATACTAATACCGGTACAGGGATATCGACCGCACGCACACGCGCACACGCGCACACACGCGCATAAACGTACACACGCACACACACACGCACACACACCGCACGCACACACACACACATGCACGCACACACACACACATGCACGCACGCACACGCACACGTAATGAAGTTGTGTTGCTACGCTTCCAGTTCGCCGCGAATAACGATCCGAAGCCCAATAGCGCCCACTCATCACGCCGCTCGAGTGGGCCGGACACGCACACACGCACGCACACACACGCACACAGTCACACATATACACACACGCACGCACACACAGACACGCACACACACGCGCATACACGCGCATACACACGCACACACACGCACGCAAACACACACGCACGCACACACACACGCACGCACGCAAACACACACGCACACACACACGCACGCACGCAAACACACACGCACACACACACACACGCGCAGGGGGAGCGGGCGGCCATCTTGTCGGACGGACGGACGGACAAACGGACGCGGACGGACGGACGGACAAACGGTCGGACGATATAATCTATTGGTGGTCTGGTCCACTTCGTTCCTACCAGTAACAGCTCCTCACCCACCCAGCCACCCACGCACTCACCCAGCCACTCACCCACCCAGCCACTCACCCACCCACTCACTTACCCAGCCACTCACCCACCCAGCCACTCACCCAGCCACTCACCCACCCACTCACTCACCCAGCCACTCACCCACCCAGCCACTCACCCACCCAGCCACTCACTCACCCAGCCACTCACCCACCCACGCACTCACCCAGCCACTCACCCACCCAGCCACTCACCCACCCACTCACTTACCCAGCCACTCACCCACCCAGCCACTCACCCAGCCACTCACCCACCCACTCACTCACCCAGCCACTCACCCACCCAGCCACTCACCCACCCAGCCACTCACTCACCCAGCCACTCACCCACCCACTCACTCACCCAGCCACTCACCCACCCACCCAGCCACTCACCCACCCATCCACCCACTCACCCACCCAGCCACCCACTCACTCACCCAGCCACTCACCCACCCACTCACTCACCCAGCCACTCACCCACCCAGCCACTCACTCACTCACCCAGCCACTCACCCACCCACTCACTCACCCAGCCACTCACCCACCCAGCCACTCACCCACCCACTCACTCACCCAGCCACTCACCCACCCAGCCACTCACCCACCCACTCACTTACCCAGCCACTCACCCACCCAGCCACTCACCCACCCACTCACTCACCCACCCACTCACCCACCCAGCCACTCACCCACCCACTCACTCACCCAGCCACTCACCCATCCAGCCACTCACCCACCCACTCACTTACCCAGCCACTCACCCACCCAGCCACCCACTCACTCACCCAGCCACTCACCCACCCAGCCACCCACTCACCCACCCAGCCACTCACCCACCCACTCACTCACCCAGCCACTCACCCACCCAGCCACTCACCCACCCATCCACCCACTCACCCACCCAGCCACCCACTCACCCACCCAGCCACTCACCCACCCACTCACTCACCCAGCCACTCACCCACCCACTCACTTACCCAGCCACTCACCCACCCACTCACTCACCCAGCCACTCACCCACCCACTCACTTACCCAGCCACTCACCCACCCACTCACTCACCCAGCCACTCACTCACCCAGCCACTCACCCACCCAGCCACCCACTCACTCACCCAGCCACTCACCCACCCAGCCACTCACCCACCCAGCCACTCACCCACCCACTCACTCACCCAGCCACTCACCCACCCAGCCACTCACCCACCCACTCACTCACCCAGCCACTCACCCACCCAGCCACTCACCCACCCACTCACTCACCCAGCCACTCACCCACCCACTCACTTACCCAGCCACTCACCCACCCAGCCACCCACTCACCCACCCAGCCACTCACCCACCCACTCACTCACCCAGCCACTCACCCACCCACTCACTTACCCAGCCACTCACCCATCCACTCACTCACCCAGCCACTCACCCACCCAGCCACTCACCCACCCACTCACTCACCCAGCCACTCACCCACCCACTCACTTACCCAGCCACTCACCCACCCAGCCACCCACTCACCCACCCAGCCACTCACCCACCCACTCACTCACCTAGCCACTCACCCACCCACTCACTTACCCAACCACTCACCCACCCACTCACCCAGCCACTCACCCACCCACTCACTTACCCAGCCATTCACCCACCCACTCACTCACCCAGCCACTCACTCACCCAGCCACTCACCCACCCACCCAGCCACTCACCCACCCAGCCACCCACCCACTCACTCATCCAGCCACTCACCCACCCAGCCACTCACCCACCCACTCACTCACCCAGCCACTTACCAACCGAGCCACTCACCCACCCACTCACTTACCCAGCCACTCACCCACCCAGCCACTCACCCACCCACTCACTCACCCACCCACTCACCCACCCAGCCACTCACCCACCCACTCACTCACCCAGCCACTCACCCACCCAGCCACTCACCCACCCACTCACTTACCCAGCCACTCACCCACCCAGCCACTCACCCACCCACCCACTCACTCACCCAGCCACTCACTCACTCACCCACTCACCCACCCACCCACCCACTCACCCACCCACCCACCCACCCACTCACTCACCCACTCACTCACTCACCCACTCACCCACCCAGCCACTCACCCACCCACTCACTCACCCACCCACTCACCCACCCAGCCACTCACCCACCCACTCACTCACCCAGCCACTCACCCACCCAGCCACTCACCCACCCACTCACTTACCCAGCCACTCACCCACCCAGCCACCCATTCACTCACCCAGCCACTCACCCACCCAGCCACTCACCCAGCCACTCACCCACCCACTCACTCACCCAGCCACTCACCCACCCAGCCACTCACCCACCCAGCCACTCACCCAGCCACTCACTCACCCAGCCACTCACCCACCCAGCCACTCACCCACCCATCCACCCACTCACCCACTCAGCCACCCACCCAGCCACTCACCCACCCACTCACTCACCCAGCCACTCACCCACCCACTCACTTACCCAGCCACTCACCCACCCACTCACTCACCCAGCCACTCACCCACCCACTCACTTACCCAGCCACTCACCCACCCACTCACTCAACCAGCCACTCACTCACCCAGCCACTCACCCACCCAGCCACCCACTCACTCACCCAGCCACTCACCCACCCAGCCACTCACCCACCCAGCCACTCACCCACCCACTCACTCACCCAGCCACTCACCCACCCACTCACTTACCCAGCCACTCACCCACCCACTCACTCACCCAGCCACTCACCCACCCAGCCACTCACCCACCCATCCACCCACTCACCCACCCAGCCACCCACTCATCCACCCAGCCACTCACCCACCCACCCACTCACCCACCCACTCACTCACACACTCACTCGTCAAGTCAGTCACTCACACACTCACTCAGCAAGTCAGTCACTCACCAACTCGCTCACCCACTCACCCACCCACTCATTCACTCACCCACCCACTCACCCAGCCACCCACCCAGCCACTCACCCAGCCACTCACCCAGCCACTCACCCACTCACACACTCACCCAGCCACCCACCCACTCACTCACCAACTCACCCACTCACTCACCAACTCACTCACTAACTCATCAAGTCAGTCACTCACCCACCCACTCACTCACCCACCCACCCACACCACTCACTCACTCACTCACTCACTCACCCACCCACCCACTCACTCACCCACCCACCCACTCACTCACTCACCCACTCACCCACCCACCCACCCACTCACCCAGCCACCCACCCACTCACTCACCCAGCCACCCACTCACTCACTCACCAACTCGCTCACTCACCCACCCAGCCACTCACCCAGCCACTCACTCACCAACTCATCAAGTCAGTCACTCACCCACCCAGCCACTCACCCACCAACTCACTCACCAACTCGCTCACCCACTCACTCACACACTCACTCACCAACTCGCTCACTCACTCACACACACACTCACCCACCCACTCACCAACTCACCCACTCACTCACACACTCACCCACCCACTCACTCACACACTCACCCACTCACTCACCAACTCGCTCACTCACTCACCAACTCACTCACCCACTCATCAAGTCAGCCACTCACCAACTCGCTCACCCACTCACACACTCACCCACCCACTCACTCACACACTCACTCACCAACTCGCTGACACACTCACCCACCCACCCACCCACTCACTCACCCACCCACCCAGCCACTCACCAACTCACTCACCCACTCACTCACCCACTCGCTCACCAACTCACTCACCAACTCGCTCACCCACTCACACACTCACCCACCCACCCACTCACTCACCCACCCACCCAGCCACTCACCAACTCACTCACCCACTCACTCACCCACTCGCTCACCAACTCACTCACCAACTCGCTCACCCACTCACACACTCACCCACCCACTCACACACTCACCCACCAACTCGCTCACTCACACACTCACTCACCCACCCAGCCACTCACCAACTCACTCACCAACTCGCTCACCCACACACTCACTCACCCACTCACCAACCCAGCCACTCACCAACACGCTCACTCACCCACTCACCCACCCACTCACCCACTCACCCACTCACTCACCCACACACTCACCCAGCCACTCACCCACCCAGCCACTCACCAACTTACTCACCAACTCGCTCACCCACTCACTAACTCACCCACCCAGCCACTCACTCACCAACTCGCTCACTCACCAACTCACTCACCCACCCACTCACTCAGTCACCAACTCGCTTATTCACCCACCCACTCAGTCACCAACTCATTCACTCACACACTCACCCACCCACTCACTCACCAACTCGCTCACTCACCAACTCACTCACCCACCCACTCACTCACCAACTTGCTCACCCATCAAGTCAGTCACTCACCAACTCGCTCACCCACTCGTCAAGTCAGTCACCAACTCGCTCACTCACTCACACACTCACCCACTCGCTCACTCACTCACCAACTCGCTCACTCACTCACCCACCCAGCCACTCACCAACTCGATCACTCACTCACACACTCACCCACCCACTCACTCACCAACTCACTCACCAACTCGCTCACCAACTCACTCACCCACCCACTCACTCACCAACTCGCTTACTCACTCACACACTCACCCACTCACTCACCAACTTGCTCACTCACCAACTCGCTCACCCACTCACTCACCAACTCGCTCACCCACTCACTAACTCGTCAAGTCAGTCACTCACACACTCAGCAACTCACACACTCAGCAACTCACACACTCACCAACTCACACACTCACCAACTCACACACTCACCAACTCACACACTCACCAACTCACACACTCACCAACTCACACACTCACCAACTCACACACTCACCAACTCACACACTCACCAACTCGCTCACCCACTCACTAACTCGTGAAGTCAGTCACTCACACACTCACCAACTCGCTCACCCACTCACCAACTCGCTCACCCACTCACTAACTCACTCACGAACTCGTCAAGTCAGTCACTTACACACTCACTCACCAACTCACTCACCCACTCACTCACTCACTCACCAACTCACTCACCCACTCACCAACTCGCTCACCCACTCACTAACTCGTCAAGTCAGTCACTCACACACTCACCAACTCACACACTCACCAACTCACACACTCACCAACTCACACACTCACCAACTCACACACTCACTCACTCACTCACCAACTCACTCACCCACTCACCAACTCGCTCACCCACTCACTAACTCGTCAAGTCAGTCACTCACACACTCACCAACTCACACACTCACAAACTCACACACTCACCAACTCACACACTCACCAACTCACACACCCACTCACTCACTCACCAACTCACTCACCCACTCACCAACTCGCTCACCCACTCACCAACTCACACACTCACCAACTCACACTCAC
This sequence comes from Lampetra fluviatilis, assembly GCF_964198595.1. Taxonomy (NCBI): domain Eukaryota; kingdom Metazoa; phylum Chordata; class Hyperoartia; order Petromyzontiformes; family Petromyzontidae; genus Lampetra; species Lampetra fluviatilis. The sequence goes on along the minus strand of NW_027620754.1, from coordinate 58,868 downwards.
CAACTCACACACTCACCAACTCACACACTCACCAACTCACACACTCACCAACTCACACACTCACCAACTCACACACTCACCAACTCACACACTCACCAACTCACACACTCACTAACTCGTGAAGTCAGTCACTCACACACTCACCAACTCGCTCACCCACCAACTCGCTCACCCACTCACTAACTCACTCACGAACTCGTCAAGTCAGTCACTTACACACTCACTCACCAACTCACACACCCACTCACTCACTCACCAACTCACTCACCCACTCACCAACTCGCTCACCCACTCACCAACTCACACACTCACCAACTCACACACTCACCAACTCACACACTCACCAACTCACACACTCACCAACTCACACACTCACCAACTCCCACACTCACCAACTCACACACTCACCAACTCGCTCACCCACTCACTAACTCGTGAAGTCAGTCACTCACACACTCACCAACTCGCTCACCCACCAACTCGCTCACCCACTCACTAACTCACTCACGAACTCGTCAAGTCAGTCACTTACACACTCACTCACCAACTCACTCACCCACTCACTCACTCACTCACCAACTCACTCACCCACTCACCAACTCGCTCACCCACTCACTAACTCGCTCACTCACCAACTCGCTCACCCACTCACTCACTCACTCACCAACTCGCTCACCCACTCACTAACTCGCTCACCCACTCACTCATCAAGTCAGTCAGTCACACACTCATCTCACTCACTCACCAACTCAGTCACCCACTCACTCACTCACCAACTCACTCACTCACTCACCAACTCAGTCACCCACTCACTCACTCACCAACTCACTCACCCACTCACCAACTCGCTCACCCACTCACCAACTCGCTCACCCACTCACTAACTCGCTCACCCACTCACTCGTAAAGTCAGTCACTCACACACTCACCCACCAATTCACTCACCCACTCACTCACCAACTCGCTCACACACTCACCAACTCAATTACCCACTCACTAACTCATCAAGTCACTCACACACTCACTCACCAACTCAGTCACCCACTCAGTCAGCCACTCACTGACACATCAAGTCACTCACTCACCAACTCACTCATTCATCCACTCACAATTACTCGCCCATTCACTCACCCACTCGCTCACCCACTCACGAACTCATCATGTCAGTCACTCACCCACTCACTTATATAAACACCCACTCAGTCACGCACTCACTCACCCACTCACCCACTCACTCACCACTCACTCACCCACTCACTCACCCACTCACTCACTCACCCACTCAGTCATGCATTCACTCACCCACTCACTCACCAACTTGCTCACTCAACAACTCGCTCACCAACTCTCACACTCACCCACTCACTCACCCACTCACTCACTCACTCACCACTCACTCACTCACCCACTCACTCACTCACCCACTCACTCACTCACCCACTCAGTCACGCACTCACTCACCCACTCACTCACCCACTCATTCATCAAGTCACTCACTCATCCACACACACACACACTCATTCACTCACTCACCCACTCACTCACCAACTTGCTCACTCACCAACTCGCTCACCAACTCACACACTCACCCACTCACTCACTCACTCACTCACCACTCACTCACTCACTCACCCACCCACTCACTCACCCACTCACTCACTCACTCACCCACTCAGTCACGCACTCACTCACCCACTCACTCACCCACTCATTCATCAAGTCACTCACTCATCCACACACACACACACTCATTCACTCACTCACTCAGACACTCACTCAAAGTCTCACTCACGCATCAAGTTACTCACCACCTCACTCAAGTCGCTCAACAACTAAAATTTAGTTGCAAGATTTAGTTTTTGAGGATACAACAGTCAAAGTGAGGTAGGTAAAAGCGTGTAAAAAAGTGTCACGTTGACAAAAGGCAAAATAGTTCACTACTTTAGCCCACCGGTGTGTTGAAGAGTGAAACAACATCATTTACAATTGTTGAGTAGCACTGTAACGTTTCGCTGGTAATTGCATCCAGCATCACCGGGCAATTCGCCAGAATGGTGAGGCTCTGCTCTGTCTCCCGTTCTTATATATGTAATGTAGTAACTCGGCGGGAGACGACTTCACGGGTAACACACTCTTTATTTTATCAAACTCGTTCACAGGTGACTAACACCTACTTTGTATCTCGGGTGACAACCACCCACTTAGTATCTCGGGTGACAAACACCCACTTAGCTACTTGGCGACTAACGCCCACTGAGCTACTCGGATGACCAACATCCACTTAGCTACTCGGCGACTAACGCCACTGAGCTACTCGGATGACCAACATCCACTTAGCTACTCGGCGACTGACGCCACTGAGCTACTCGGGCCACTAGGTCTTCAGCTCCGTCTTCGGGTCTTCAACTGGGTAACTCTCCCCGAGTGCTCTCGCGCGTCCCCCTTTATACCCCACCTGCGGACGTCGCTGCGAGCACCCACTTATTCGACCAATCGCCGGGCGCTGGCTACGATCCTCTTTTCCCACATCTCATCGTGCCTCACCACTCACGCCGCGCCGCCCCGTCATCTGTCACTCCCGGCGCGCGCGTCCACACCACGCCCACAACGCGTGCCCAACCCCGCACCCCGCGCCGCCCCGTGATCCATCACTGTCACAGTCGGCGCACGTCAATACCACCACTACATATAGAACAGCAGCAGCAGCAGGGTGACGTCATCATTAATTAATTATGACGTAATGATTGTGAACTCCCTGAGAGACACCCAGACCCAGGCTCTCAGTGTCTCTGACACGGCCATCGTGAACCCCCTGAGAGAGAGAGACACCCAGACCCAGGCTCTCAGTGTCTCCGACACGGCCATCGTGAACCCCCTGAGGGAGACACCCAGACCCAGGCTCTCAGTGTCTCTGACACGGCCATCGTGAACCCGCTGAGAGAGAGAGAGACACCCAGACCCAGGCTCTCAGTGTCTCTGACACGGCCATCGTGAACCCGCTGAGAGAGAGAGACACCCAGACCCAGGCTCTCAGTGTCTCTGACACGGCCATCGTGAACCCGCTGAGAGAGAGAGAGACCCCCAGACCCAGGCTCTCAGTGTCTCTGACACGGCCATCGTGAACCCCCTGAGAGAGAGAGACACCCAGACCCAGGCTCTCAGTGTCTCCGACACGGCCATCGTGAACCCCCTGAGGGAGACACCCAGACCCAGGCTCTCAGTGTCTCTGACACGGCCATCGTGAACCCGCTGAGAGAGAGAGAGACACCCAGACCCAGGCTCTCAGTGTCTCTGACACGGCCATCGTGAACCCGCTGAGAGAGAGAGACACCCAGACCCAGGCTCTCAGTGTCTCTGACACGGCCATCGTGAACCCGCTGAGAGAGAGAGACACCCAGACCCAGGCTCTCAGTGTCTCCGACACGGCCATCGTGAACCCCCTGAGAGAGAGAGACACCCAGACCCAGGCTCTCAGTGTCTCTGACACGGCCATCGTGAACCCGCTGAGAGAGAGAGACACCCAGACCCAGGGTCTCAGTGTCTCTGACACGGCCATCGTGAACCCCCTGAGAGAGAGGGACACCCAGACCCAGGCTCTCAGTGTCTCTGACACGGCCATCGTGAATCCCCTGAGAGAGAGAGACACCCAGACCCAGGCTCTCAGTGTCTCCGACACGGCCATCGTGAACCCCCTGAGAGAGAGAGACACCCAGACCCAGGCTCTCAGTGTCTCTGACACGGCCATCGTGAACCCCCTGAGAGAGACACCCAGACCCAGGCTCTCAGTGTCTCCGACACGGCCATCGTGAACCCCCTGAGAGAGAGAGACACCCAGACCCAGGCTCTCAGTGTCTCCGACACGGCCATCGTGAACCTCCTGAGAGAGACACCCAGACCCAGGCTCTCAGTGTCTCCGACACGGCCATCGTGAACCCCCTGAGAGAGAGAGACACCCAGACCCAGGCTCTCAGTGTCTCCGACACGGCCATCGTGAACCCCCTGAGAGAGAGAGACACCCAGACCCAGGCTCTCAGTGTCTCTGACACGGCCATCGTGAACCCCCTGAGAGAGAGAGACCCCCAGACCCAGGCTCTCAGTGTCTCTGACACGGCCATCGTGAACCCGCTGAGAGAGAGAGACCCCCAGACCCAGGGTCTCAGTGTCTCTGACACGGCCATCGTGAACCCGCTGAGAGAGAGAGACCCCCAGACCCAGGCTCTCAGTGTCTCTGACACGGCCATCGTGAACCCCCTGAGAGAGAGAGACACCCAGACCCAGGCTCTCAGTGTCTCTGACACGGCCATCGTGAACCCCCTGAGAGAGAGAGACACCCAGACCCAGGCTCTCAGTGTCTCTGACACGGCCATCGTGAACCCCCTGAGAGAGAGAGACACCCAGACCCAGGCTCTCAGTGTCTCCGACACGGCCATCGTGAACCCCCTGAGAGAGGGACACCCAGACCCAGGCTCTCAGCGTCTCCGACACGGCCATCGTGAACCCCCTGAGAGAGAGAGACACCCAGACCCAGGCTCTCAGTGTCTCCGACACGGCCATCGTGAACCCCCTGAGAGAGAGACACCCAGACCCAGGCTCTCAGTGTCTCCGACACGGCCATCGTGAACCCCCTGAGAGAGAGAGACACCCAGACCCAGGCTCTCAGTGTCTCTGACACGGCCATCGTGAACCCGCTGAGAGAGAGAGACACCCAGACCCAGGCTCTCAGTGTCTCCGACACGGCCATCGTGAACCCGCTGAGAGAGAGAGACACCCAGACCCAGGCTCTCAGTGTCTCTGACACGGCCATCGTGAACCCCCTGAGAGAGAGAGACACCCAGACCCAGGCTCTCAGTGTCTCCGACACGGCCATCGTGAACCCCCTGAGAGATAGAGACACCCAGACCCAGGCTCTCAGTGTCTCCGACACGGCCATCGTGAACCCCCTGAGAGAGAGAGACACCCAGACCCAGGCTCTCAGTGTCTCCGACACGGCCATCGTGAACCCGCTGAGAGAGAGAGACACCCAGACCCAGGCTCTCAGTGTCTCCGACACGGCCATCGTGAACCCCCTGAGAGAGAGAGACCCCCAGACCCAGGCTCTCAGTGTCTCTGACACGGCCATCGTGAACCCCCTGAGAGAGAGAGACACCCAGACCCAGGCTCTCAGTGTCTCTGACACGGCCATCGTGAACCCCCTGAGAGAGAGAGACACCCAGACCCAGGCTCTCAGTGTCTCCGACACGGCCATCGTGAACCCCCTGAGAGAGACACCCAGACCCAGGCTCTCAGTGTCTCCGACACGGCCATCGTGAACCCCCTGAGAGAGAAAGACACCCAGACCCAGGCTCTCAGCGTCTCCGACACGGCCATCGTGAACCCCCTGAGAGAGAGAGACACCCAGACCCAGGCTCTCAGTGTCTCTGACACGGCCATCGTGAACCCCCTGAGAGAGACACCCAGACCCAGGCTCTCAGTGTCTCCGACACGGCCATCGTGAACCCGCTGAGAGAGAGAGACACCCAGACCCAGGCTCTCAGTGTCTCTGACACGGCCATCGTGAACCCGCTGAGAGAGAGAGACACCCAGACCCAGGCTCTCAGTGTCTCCGACACGGCCATCGTGAACCCCCTGAGAGAGAGAGACACCCAGACCCAGGCTCTCAGTGTCTCTGACACGGCCATCGTGAACCCCCTGAGAGAGAGAGACACCCAGACCCAGGCTCTCAGTGTCTCCGACACGGCCATCGTGAACCCCCTGAGAGAGAGAGACACCCAGACCCAGGCTCTCAGTGTCTCCGACACGGCCATCGTGAACCCGCTGAGAGAGAGAGACACCCAGACCCAGGCTCTCAGTGTCTCCGACACGGCCATCGTGAACCCCCTGAGAGAGAGAGACCCCCAGACCCAGGCTCTCAGTGTCTCTGACACGGCCATCGTGAACCCCCTGAGAGAGAGAGACACCCAGACCCAGGCTCTCAGTGTCTCTGACACGGCCATCGTGAACCCCCTGAGAGAGAGAGACACCCAGACCCAGGCTCTCAGTGTCTCCGACACGGCCATCGTGAACCCCCTGAGAGAGACACCCAGACCCAGGCTCTCAGTGTCTCCGACACGGCCATCGTGAACCCCCTGAGAGAGAGAGACACCCAGACCCAGGCTCTCAGCGTCTCCGACACGGCCATCGTGAACCCCCTGAGAGAGAGAGACACCCAGACCCAGGCTCTCAGTGTCTCCGACACGGCCATCGTGAACCCCCTGAGAGAGAGAGACACCCAGACCCAGGCTCTCAGTGTCTCCGACACGGCCATCGTGAACCCGCTGAGAGAGAGAGACACCCAGACCCAGGCTCTCAGTGTCTCCGACACGGCCATCGTGAACCCCCTGAGAGAGAGAGACCCCCAGACCCAGGCTCTCAGTGTCTCTGACACGGCCATCGTGAACCCCCTGAGAGAGAGAGACACCCAGACCCAGGCTCTCAGTGTGTCTGACACGGCCATCGTGAACCCCCTGAGAGAGAGAGACACCCAGACCCAGGCTCTCAGTGTCTCCGACACGGCCATCGTGAACCCCCTGAGAGAGACACCCAGACCCAGGCTCTCAGTGTCTCCGACACGGCCATCGTGAACCCCCTGAGAGAGAGAGACACCCAGACCCAGGCTCTCAGCGTCTCCGACACGGCCATCGTGAACCCCCTGAGAGAGAGAGACACCCAGACCCAGGCTCTCAGTGTCTCTGACACGGCCATCGTGAACCCCCTGAGAGAGACACCCAGACCCAGGCTCTCAGTGTCTCCGACACGGCCATCGTGAACCCGCTGAGAGAGAGAGACACCCAGACCCAGGCTCTCAGTGTCTCTGACACGGCCATCGTGAACCCGCTGAGAGAGAGAGACACCCAGACCCAGGCTCTCAGTGTCTCCGACACGGCCATCGTGAACCCCCTGAGAAAGAGAGACACCCAGACCCAGGCTCTCAGTGTCTCTGACACGGCCATCGTGAACCCCCTGAGAGAGAGAGACACCCAGACCCAGGCTCTCAGTGTCTCCGACACGGCCATCGTGAACCCCCTGAGAGAGAGAGACACCCAGACCCAGGCTCTCAGTGTCTCCGACACGGCCATCGTGAACCCGCTGAGAGAGAGAGACACCCAGACCCAGGCTCTCAGTGTCTCCGACACGGCCATCGTGAACCCCCTGAGAGAGAGAGACCCCCAGACCCAGGCTCTCAGTGTCTCTGACACGGCCATCGTGAACCCCCTGAGAGAGAGAGACACCCAGACCCAGGCTCTCAGTGTCTCTGACACGGCCATCGTGAACCCCCTGAGAGAGAGAGACACCCAGACCCAGGCTCTCAGTGTCTCCGACACGGCCATCGTGAACCCCCTGAGAGAGACACCCAGACCCAGGCTCTCAGTGTCTCCGACACGGCCATCGTGAACCCCCTGAGAGAGAGAGACACCCAGACCCAGGCTCTCAGCGTCTCCGACACGGCCATCGTGAACCCCCTGAGAGAGAGAGACACCCAGACCCAGGCTCTCAGTGTCTCTGACACGGCCATCGTGAACCCCCTGAGAGAGACACCCAGACCCAGGCTCTCAGTATCTCCGACACGGCCATCGTGAACCCGCTGAGAGAGAGAGACACCCAGACCCAGGCTCTCAGTGTCTCTGACACGGCCATCGTGAACCCGCTGAGAGAGAGAGACCCCCAGACCCAGGCTCTCAGTGTCTCTGACACGGCCATCGTGAACCCCCTGAGAGAGAGAGACACCCAGACCCAGGCTCTCAGTGTCTCTGACACGGCCATCGTGAACCCCCTGAGAGAGAGAGACACCCAGACCCAGGGTCTCAGTGTCTCCGACACGGCCATCGTGAACCCCCTGAGAGAGAGAGACACCCAGACTCAGGCTCTCAGTGTCTCCGACACGGCCATCGTGAACCCCCTGAGAGAGAGACACCCAGACCCAGGCTCTCAGTGTCTCTGACACGGCCATCGTGAACCCCCTGAGAGAGAGAGACACCCAGACCCAGGCTCTCAGTGTCTCCGACACGGCCATCGTGAACCCCCTGAGAGAGAGAGACACCCAGACCCAGGCTCTCAGTGTCTCAGACACGGCCATCGTGAACCCCCTGAGAGAGAGACACCCAGACCCAGGCTCTCAGTGTCTCCGACACGGCCATCGTGAACCCCCTGAGAGAGAGAGAGACACCCAGACCCAGGCTCTCAGTGTCTCTGACACGGCCATCGTGAACCCCCTGAGAGAGAGAGACACCCAGACCCAGGCTCTCAGTGTCTCCGACACGGCCATCGTGAACCCCCTGAGAGAGAGAGACACCCAGACCCAGGCTCTCAGTGTCTCCGACACGGCCATCGTGAACCCCCTGAGAGAGAGACACCCAGACCCAGGCTCTCAGTGTCTCCGACACGGCCATCGTGAACCCCCTGAGAGAGAGAGACACCCAGACCCAGGCTCTCAGTGTCTCCGACACGGCCATCGTGAACCCCCTGAGAGAGAGAGACACCCAGACCCAGGCTCTCAGTGTCTCCGACACGGCCATCGTGAACCCCCTGTGAGAGAGAGACACCCAGACCCAGGCTCTCAGTGTCTCCAAACCGGCCATTGTGACCCCCCTGAGAGAGAGAGACACCCAGACCCAGGCTCTCAGTGTCTCCGACACGGCCATCGTGAACCCCCTGAGAGACACCCAGACCCAGGCTCTCAGTGTCTCCGAAACGGCCATCGTGAACCCCCTGAAAAGAGAGAGACACCCAGACCCAGGGTCTCAGTGTCTCCGACACAGTCGTTGTGAACCCCCTGAGAGAGAGAGAGAGACACCCAGACCCAGGCTCTCAGTGTCTCCGACACGGCCATCGTGAACCCCCTGAGAGAGAGAGACACCCAGACCCAGGCTCTCAGTGTCTCCGACACGGCCATCGTGAACCCCCTGAGAGAGAGAGACACCCAGACCCAGGCTCTCAGTGTCTCCGACACGGCCATCGTGAACCCCCTGAGAGAGAGAGAGACACCCAGACCCAGGCTCTCAGTATCTCCGACACGGCCATCGTGAACCCTCTGAGAGAAAGAGACACCCAGACCCAGGCTCTCAGTGTCTCCGACACGGCCATCGTGAACCCCCTGAGAGAGAGAGAGAGACACCCAGACCCAGGCTCTCAGTGTCTCTGACACGGCCATTGTGAACCCCCTGAGAGAGAGAGAGAGACACCCAGACCCAGGCTCTCAGTGTCTCTGACACGGCCATTGTGAACCCCCTGAGAGAGAGAGACACCCAGACCCAGGCTCTCAGTGTCTCTGACACGGCCATTGTGAACCCCCTGAGAGACACCCAAACCCTGGCTCTCAGTGTCTCCGACACGGCCATCGTGAACCCGCTGAGAGAGAGAGACACCCAGACCCAGGCTCTCAGTGTCTCCGACACGGCCATCGTGAACCCTCTGAGAGAAAGAGACACCCAGACCCAGGCTCTCAGTGTCTCTGACACGGCCATTGTGAACCCCCTGAGAGAGAGAGACACCCAGACCCAGGCTCTCAGTGTCTCCGACACGGCCATCGTGAACCCGCTGAGAGATAGAGACACCCAGACCCAGGCTCTCAGTGTCTCCGACACGGCCATCGTGAACCCCCTGAGAGAGAGAGACACCCAGACCCAGGCTCTCAGTGTCTCCGACACGGCCATCGTGAACCCGCTGAGAGAGAGAGACACCCAGACCCAGGCTCTCAGTGTCTCCGACACGGCCATCGTGAACCCTCTGAGAGAAAGAGACACCCAGACCCAGGCTCTCAGTGTCTCTGACACGGCCATTGTGAACCCCCTGAGAGAGAGAGACACCCAGACCCAGGCTCTCAGTGTCTCTGACACGGCCATCGTGAACCCCCTGAGAGAGAGAGACACCCAGACCCAGGCTCTCAGTGTCTCTGACACGGCCATCGTGAACCCCCTGAGAGAGAGAGACACCCAGACCCAGGGCTCGAACCCAGGCTCTCAGTGTCTCCGACACGGTCATTGTGAGTTACGGGTTTCCACCTGGGGCGGTATGTGTAGAATGCCGCGATACGACTGTGACGTGGAGCTTTCAGGTTCGCTGGACAGAGAGCCCACGTCAAAGGTCTGTGTACACGTGTGTGTGTGTTCGTGTGTGTACACGTGTGTGTGTACACGTGTGTGTGTGTACGTGTGTGTGTACACGTGACGTCACCACGACGCTTGTGCCAGGCCATGTGCACCTTGAGGCCACGTGAAGTGTCGAACGCCCGCTGGCAGGAGGTCACGGGGCAGACCCTCATCTCGGTCAGTCGACCCGTGGCACCTGGGTCTGCCCCGTGACCTCCTGCCAGCGGGCGTTCGACACTTCACGTGGCCTCAAGGTGCACATGGCCTGGCACAAGCGTCGTGGTGACGTCACCGCCACTTAGTGGCGAATGGCGGTTGTTGTTGTTGTTGTGTACACGTGTGTGTGTGTACGTGTGTGTGTACACGTGGAGCGTGCCACTAAGAGGTGGGGCCTTACCATCAGCCCCACCAAAACTAAGCACCTGCCTGGGTATTTTGTACCATCGGGCACTCCGCCCCCACAACTCCCAATCGGTGATGGGGCAGTTGTGGAGAGAGTAGAGAGTTTCCCATACCTGGGCAGTGTGCTCATGACCGGCTCCAGTTTATCAGCAGAGGTCTCACTCCGAATCAGTCGAGCGGCAATATCTTTTCATCGGTTGCGTAACGCTGTGTGGAAGCTACCTGGTCTGTCGCTCCGCACGAAGCTTCAGGTCTTCTCGGCCACGGTCATTCCCTCCCTTCTCTATGCTTGCGAAACGTGGACCCCCCTAGTGGAGCATCTTCGCCGGTTGGAAACATTTAGGCTGGCCTGCCTACGATCCATCCTGGGTTTAACCAGGCTGGATTGTGTGAGGAGCTCACAAGTCCTTGAAAGATCTGGGCAAAGTCCCATCAGTGAGCTCCTCCGGCAGGCAAGGCTGCGTTGGCTGGGTCATGTAGCCCGCATGCCCAGCCACCGCATGCCTAAACAGCTTTTTATCGGCCGGATCGAGGGGGCTAAACGGGCGCGGCACGGGCTAGAGAAGAGATGGAGTGATGTGGTACAGGAGGACGTGGAGCTGAGTGGACTTGCCGATGACTGGTACCAGCGGTGTCAAGATCGGCCTCAGTGGAGGAGGCTCGTGAAGGACGCTACTGGGCAGTTGGAGGCAGTCGCCCTCCAACAACAACGGAGGGCGGAGGAGCGACGCTCACAACAACGAGCGGAGCGCCGGGTGGCTAAAGCACAGCAAGTTGGCACAGTAGGGGGCACAGGTGGTGCATCAGCCAGTCATCTCGGTCATCTCGGTCAGTCGACCCGTGGCACCTGGGTCTGCCTCGTGACCTCCTGCCAGCGGGCGTTCGACACTTCACGTGGCCTCAAGGTGCACATGGCCTGGCACAAGCGTCGTGGTGACGTCACCGCCACTTAGTGGCGAATGGCGGTTGTTGTTGTACACGTGTGTGTGTGTGTGTACGTGTGTGTGTGTACACGTGTGTGTGCGTACGTGTGTGTGAGTACACGTCTGTGTGTGTGTGAGTACACGTGTCTACACGTCTCTCTGTGTGTGTGTGTGGGTGTACACGTGTGTCTGTGGTAGTGTGTGTACTGTGTGTGTACTGTGTGGGTGTACACGCAGAGGCGTAGCTAGGATAGTTTGCGCCCGGGGACGAACTATAAAATTGGCGCCCCCCCCCCGTTTATTCACATTTTCCTATTACATCGAATAAAGAATAACAATTTAAATTGTAATGAAACATTGTATTTAAAGAAGCAAATTTATAGAAATTATATTACACGGCTCACTCAGTCACTGTCGTAGACTGGTTGACATAGTCTACAAAAGATACATTTTTATTGATTTCACTGTCGCAAACTGGTCAATCACGTAATCTAAATCTGTGTTTTCTAATGTTTCTCTTTCAACGCTAAGAAGAGCCAGATCGCTGAGACGATCTTGTCCCATTGAAGCACGCAAATACGACAAAATAAGTTTCAATTTGCTGAACGACCGCTCACAACTTGCAATTGAAACTGCTATTGTTAATACAATTTTCAGTGAAATTCGCAAATTCGGAAATACGTCGTCTCCATAAAACACAATAAAACCAAGAAGATCCAAAGGAGTTTATTGTAGAACTTCATTCCGGTTACTGAGCAGCATTTTGGAATCTCCAATTTCTGTGAAAAGTTCGTGGCCATTGATGTCGGTGTCATAGAAATTTCCAAAATCTTTGCAATTTCGACGAATTGCATCAACATCTGTGTCGGATAGAAGAGTTTTGACGTCCAGCAGAAATCCAAATTTTGTGTTCAGGTCTTTTAGTCGTAAAAACCGTGTTGACATCTCCTGTTGAACTCGATAAAATACGCTCATCATAACGCGCACAATTTCTTCTTCTGCTGAAAGTCCTGCATCTCTTGCCAGTTCTCCTGGCATCTTCCGACGTCGCCTAATTCTTCTGTCTACATCGATCCCCCAGGCTGTGCATCTTGTTTTGGCGTTTTCTACAGCAACTTGGCTCAAATCATCACGAAGCTTGACACATTCATGCTCCAAAGATTCAAGATCAGTTGCTGCTTCCTTGAAATTCATAGTAGGATCCTGTAAGCGCTTTTGAACACGATCAATTTTTCCAAGAATGACAGTCCAGAAATGTAATAAAACTATGAAGTTAAAATGTAATACGCATAGCTGTGTAGCAATGGCGGCTCCTGCAAAATCTCTCAGGGGGGGGGGGCAAATGTCTGGATGATTGATAAGGATAAGGTCCACCCATGCAATGAATAAATTAACAGCTTAAGCATGTAAAAGCAACTTCACTTCTTTAATATTAATGAAAAATAAAGTGACTCTTGCAATACATCTTGTTTGTTTCTATACTCACCATTAAAACAAACCACTCGAGTTTATTTTATTAAAGATTCCACTAGGTGGCGACACGTTATATTGTTGGATGCAACGTGCTTACGTATGATGACGTCGGCACGTCAGGGCGAGCCCTCCCGGAAGCCATAGAGAATGCATTGCAGCGCCCCCCGTTCGAAAAAAAACATCTTTGAATGTAAGTCTACGGGAACACTCGGGGCGATTCTCAGCCGGAGTGAAATCGCCCAAAAAGAGGCGGTACTCCACAGAACGTGACATGCCGCTGATTGGACTATATCCAGAGGCTGACAGTGACGGCTAGCGCGACTCTGTGGTTGAATGACATTGGTGGTGCGTCGCCCAATCGCCCTAATGAAGAAACCGCCCCTGCTGTGTAGTGAGTTACACCTGTAACTGTTCTGCATCACTTCTGGTTTCAGGCGTCATAGTTACGTCCTCCGATCATTTGCCTAGCAGCCCAACTAGTTCATCCAGTCCTTCAAGATAGCTTTAACAGCTGTCTGATCGTGCACTCCAGCGTGTTTCAGCCTCCCGCTTTACTGTGATGGGCACAGCTTTTTTGAACTCTTCCCAACGAATTGTTGAACGAGAGAGAAACAAATACATACCTTCAACTGTGCCAAAAAATGTGACGACAAGTGGATCCTGTTTAGCGGAGTGTACTCCTGCTAAGTTTAAGCTGTGCTTGTCACAGTTGACAAGCAATGCTCTGTGATTTTTGTCACATGTTCGTTGTTGGAGGCCGGATATATGCCCAGTGATCACAGCGGCATTGTCATAACATTGTGCCCGACAGTCGGCTAGAGGTATGTTGTCAGATTTCAGTCTCTCGACGATGACTCTTTCTAGGCTTGATGCATCTTTTGCATGTATCTCGATATAACCTAAAGATGATTCTTTGATAGTTACTTTTTTTAGTTTGAAAATCCACATCCACACATTTTATGACCCGAGAAAGCTGTTCCCGATGTCCTTGATTAGGAGTTGAGTCAAGTAAGATACCGTAGTACTTGTTTTTCCTGATATCCAGAGGTGGGACAAAGTCATTGTTATGCAAGTCCAAGTCGAGTCGCAAGTCATCAAATTCATGACTCGAGTCTGACTCGAGTCCAAGTCACATGACTCGAGTCCACATCTCATAGGTGGGACAAAGTCATTGTTATGCAAGTCCAAGTCGAGTCGCAAGTCATCAAATTCATGACTCGAGTCTGACTCGAGTCCAAGTCACATGACTCGAGTCCACATCTCATAGGTGGGACAAAGTCATTGTTATGCAAGTCCAAGTCGAGTCGCAAGTCATCAAATTCATGACTCGAGTCTGACTCGAGTCCAAGTCACATGACTCGAGTCCACATCTCATAGGTGGGACAAAGTCATTGTTATGCAAGTCCAAGTCGAGTCGCAAGTCATCAAATTCATGACTCGAGTCTGACTCGAGTCCAAGTCACATGACTCGAGTCCACATCTCATAGGTGGGACAAAGTCATTGTTATGCAAGTCCAAGTCGAGTCGCAAGTCATCAAATTCATGACTCGAGTCTGACTCGAGTCCAAGTCACATGACTCGAGTCCACATCTCATAGGTGGGACAAAGTCATTGTTATGCAAGTCCAAGTCGAGTCGCAAGTCATCAAATTCATGACTCGAGTCTGACTCGAGTCCAAGTCACATGACTCGAGTCCACATCTCATAGGTGGGACAAAGTCATTGTTATGCAAGTCCAAGTCGAGTCGCAAGTCATCAAATTCATGACTCGAGTCTGACTCGAGTCCAAGTCACATGACTCGAGTCCACATCTCATAGGTGGGACAAAGTCATTGTTATGCAAGTCCAAGTCGAGTCGCAAGTCATCAAATTCATGACTCGAGTCTGACTCGAGTCCAAGTCACATGACTCGAGTCCACATCTCATAGGTGGGACAAAGTCATTGTTATGCAAGTCCAAGTGGAGTCGCAAGTCATCAAATTCATGACTCGAGTCTGACTCGAGTCCAAGTCACATGACTCGAGTCCACATCTCATAGGTGGGACAAAGTCATTGTTATGCAAGTCCAAGTCGAGTCGCAAGTCATCAAATTCATGACTCGAGTCTGACTCGAGTCCAAGTCACATGACTCGAGTCCACATCTCATAGGTGGGACAAAGTCATTGTTATGCAAGTCCAAGTCGAGTCGCAAGTCATCAAATTCATGACTCGAGTCTGACTCGAGTCCAAGTCACATGACTCGAGTCCACACCTCTGCTGATATCACTCAACAATTGGTTCTTTACAGTCGACGCTAGTATGTGGATACATTCCTTCCGGATTTTCGGTGACAGATAAGAAACTGATCCCAGGATTGCCTCCTGCGTGCTGTACGTGTTTCGCTAACAATGGGTCACACTGAACAACGAGTTTGATCAGCGCGAGAAAGTTTCCAACATTTTTATCCTCATCCGCATTCAAATTTTCCGCGTACCAAAATGTCATTACGTGACACGCAGGCTGTGTGTGTGGCGGGATATGTAAACTTTTAGGTTGAGGTGTAGATGTGTGCAGCAGTTTTAGGCTGCCGCGCCCGCCGCAATCAGTTACAATGTAACAATTTCGATGTAAAGCTTTCGTGACTGCAGGGATTCATCTTCTTGGTTCTTTCGGTGTGTGTGTGTACTGTGTGTGTGTGTACTGTGTGTGTGTGTACTGTGTGTGTGTGTACTGTGTGTGTGTGTACTGTGTGTGTGTGTACTGTGTGTGTGTGTACTGTGTGTGTGTGTACTGTGTGTGTGTGTACTGTGTGTGTGTGTACTGTGTGTGTGTGTACTGTGTGTGTGTACTGTGTGGGTGTGTACTGTGTGTGTGTGTGTACTGTGTGTGTGTGGTAGTGTGTGTGTGGTAGTGTGTGTGTGTGGTAGTGTGTGTGTGTGTGTGGTAGTGTGTGTGTGGTAGTGTGTGTGTGGTAGTGTGTGTGTGGTAGTGTGTGTGTGGTAGTGTGTGTGTGGTAGTGTGTGTGTGGTAGTGTGTGTGTGGTAGTGTGTGTGTGTGTACTGTGTGTGTGTACTGTGTGTGTGTGTACTGTGTGTGTGTGTACTGTGTGTGTGTGTACTGTGTGTGTGTGTACTGTGTGTGTGTGTGTGTGGTAGTGTGTGTGTGGTAGTGTGTGTGTGGTAGTGTGTGTGTGGTAGTGTGTGTGTGGTAGTGTGTGTGTGTGTGTGTACTGTGTGTGTGTACTGTGTGTGTGTACTGTGTGTACTGTGTGTGTGTGTGTACTGTGTGTGTGTGTACTGTGTGTGTGTGTACTGTGTGTGTGTGTACTGTGTGTGTGTGTACTGTGTGTGTGTACTGTGTGTGTGTACTGTGTGTGTGTGTACTGTGTGTGTGTGTGTACTGTGTGTGTGTGTGTACTGTGTGTGTGTGTACTGTGTGTGTGTGTACTGTGTGTGTGTGTACTGTGTGTGTGTGTACTGTGTGTGTGTGTACTGTGTGTGTGTACTGTGTGTGTACTGTGGGTGTGTGTGTACTGTGTGTGTGTACTGTGGGTGTGTGTACTGTGCGTGTGTGTACTGTGGGTGTGTGTACTGTGTGTGTGTGTGTACTGTGTGTGTGTGTACTGTGTGTGTGTGTACTGTGTGTGTGTGTACTGTGTGTGTGTACTGTGTGTGTGTACTGTGTGTGTGTGTACTGTGTGTGTGTGTGTACTGTGTGTGTGTGTGTACTGTGTGTGTGTGTACTGTGTGTGTGTGTACTGTGTGTGTGTGTACTGTGTGTGTGTGTACTGTGTGTGTGTACTGTGTGTGTGTGTACTGTGTGTGTGTGTGTACTGTGTGTGTGTGTGTACTGTGTGTGTGTGTGTACTGTGTGTGTGTGTGTACTGTGTGTGTGTGTACTGTGTGTGTGTGTACTGTGTGTGTGTACTGTGTGTGTACTGTGGGTGTGTGTGTACTGTGTGTGTGTACTGTGGGTGTGTGTACTGTGCGTGTGTGTACTGTGGGTGTGTGTACTGTGTGTGTGTGTGTACTGTGTGTGTGTGTACTGTGTGTGTGTGTGTACTGTGTGGGTGTGTACTGTGTGTGTGTGTACTGTGTGTGTGTGTACTGTGTATGTGTGTACTGTGCGTGTGTGTACTGTGCGTGTGTGTACTGTGCGTGTGTACTGTGCGTGTGGTAGTGTGTGTGTGTGTACTGTGTGTGTGTGTACTGTGTGTGTGTGTACTGTGTGTGTGTGTACTGTGTGTGTGTGTACTGTGTGGGTGTGTACTGTGTGTGTGTGTACTGTGTGTGTGTGTACTGTGTGTGTGTGTACTGTGTGTGTGTGTACTGTGTGTGTGTGTACTGTGTGTGTGTACTGTGTGTGTGTGTAGTGTGTGGGTGTGTACTGTGTGTGTGTGTGTACTGTGTGTGTGTGTGTAGTGTGTGTGTGTGTACTGTGTGTGTGTGTGTACTGTGTGTGTGTGTACTGTGTGGGTGTGTACTGTGTGTGTGTACTGTGTGTGTGTACTGTGTGTGTACTGTGTGTGTGTGTACTGTGTGTGTACTGTGTGTGTGTACTGTGTGTGTACTGTGTGTGTGTGTACTGTGTGTGTACTGTGTGTGTGTGTACTGTGTGTGTGTGTACTGTGTGTGTGTGTACTGTGTGTGTGTGTACTGTGCGTGTGTGTACTGTGCGTGTGTGTACTGTGCGTGTGTGTACTGTGCGTGTGTGTACTGTGCGTGTGTGTACTGTGCGTGTGTGTACTGTGCGTGTGTGTACTGTGCGTGTGTGTACTGTGCGTGTGTGTACTGTGGGTGTGTGTACTGTGTGTGTGTGTACTGTGTGGGTGTGTGTACTGTGTGTGTGTGTACTGTGTGTGTGTACTGTGTGTGTGTACTGTGTGTGTGTGTACTGTGTGTGTGTGTGCTGTGTGTGTGTGTGTACTGTGTGTGTGTGTACTGTGTGGGTGTGGGTGTGATTGTGTGTGTGTGTACTGTGTGTGTGTGTACTGTGTGTGTGTGTACTGTGTGTGTGTGTACTGTGTGTGTGTGTACTGTGTGTGTGTGTACTGTGTGGGTGTGGGTGTGATTGTGTGTGTTGCCTGCAGCGCCACGCCTATTACCATCATTCGGGGAAAGAACGGTCATCCAATTTCCGACGCCCCAGAAACAGGTTTGCAGATTTGCTGAGCATTTCTGTGAGGTCCTGGGGGAGGGGAAATCCCTCAGCCTGCTTAACAGCGTTGGACACATTTGGGGATGACCCTGCTGAGGCTGCAATGCCTCAAATATTGGAAGAGGTCACCCCCTGTGAGTGGCTGGCTGAGGTGCCATCTGTTGAGGAAGTACTGAGGGCGATCCGGAGTCTGAGACCAGGAAAGGCACCGGGCAGAGATGATCTCCCAAGCGAAATGCTGAGGGAGGGTGGCGTTTGTGCACAGACTGCCCTACGTGACATCATAACAACAGTCTGGACCACTGGACGGGTTCCGCAGGATTGGAAGGATGCCCTGGTGGTCCCCATCTTGTGTGATTGTGTATGTGATTGTGCGTGTGTGATAGTGTGTGTGTGTACGTGTGTGTGTTTGTGTGTGTACACGTGTGTGGTGTGATAGTGTGTGTGTGTGTGTGATAGTGGGTGTGTGTGATCGTATGTGCGTGTGTGTGTACGTGTGTGTGTACACGTGTGTGTATGTGTGATAGTGTGTGTGTGTGATAGTGTGTGTGTGTGATAGTGTGTGTGTGTGATAGTGTGTGTGATAGTGTGTGTGATAGTGTGTGTGTGTGTACGTGTGTGATTGTGTGTGTGTACACGTGTGTGTGGGATAGTGTGTGTGTACTCACTCAACCACTCACCCACCCACTCACCCACCCACCCACTCACTCACCCACTCACTCACTCACTCACCCACTCACTCACCCACCCACCCACCCACTCACCCACCCACCCACCCACTCACCCACCCACTCACTCACCCACCCACCCACTCACTCACTCACCCACTCACCCACCCACCCACTCACCCACCCACTCACTCACCCACTCACCCACTCACCCACTCACTCACCCACCCACTCACTCACCCACCCACCCACTCACCCACCCACCCACCCACCCACTCACCCACCCACTCACCCACCCACTCACTCACTCACTCACCCACTCACCCACTCACCCACTCACTCACTCACTCACCCACTCACTCACCCACTCACCCACCCATTCACCCACTCACCCACCCATTCACCCACCCACTCACCCACCCACTCACTCACTCACTCACCCACCCACCCACCCACTCACCCACTCACCCACCCACCCACTCACCCACCCACTCACCCACCCACCCACCCACCCACTCACCCACCCACCCACTCACCCACTCACTCACTCACTCACCCACTCACTCACCCACTCACCCACCCACTCACTCACTCACTCACCCACCCACCCACCCACTCACTCACTCACCCACCCACCCACTCACTCACTCACCCACCCACTCACTCACCCACCCACTCACCCACTCACCCACCCACCCACTCACCCACCCACTCACCCACTCACCCACCCACTCACTCACTCACCCACCCACTCACTCACCCACCCACTCACTCACTCACCCACCCACCCACTCACTCACTCACCCACCCACTCACCCACCCACTCACCCACTCACCCACCCACTCACTCACTCACCCACCCACTCACTCACCCACCCACTCACTCACTCACCCACCCACCCACTCACTCACCCACCCACTCACTCACCCACCCACTCACCCACTCACCCACCCACCCACCCACTCACCCACCCACCCACTCACCCACCCACTCACCCACCCACTCACCCACCCACTCACTCTCTGTATGTGTGTGTGAACACCCACCCACCCACTCACTCTGTGTGTGTGTGTGTGAACACCCACCCACCCACTCACCCACCCACTCACTCTGTGTGTGTGTGTGTGAACACTCACCCACCCACTCACCCACCCACCCACTCACCCACTCACTCACTCACTCACCCACTCACTCACCCACCCACCCACCCACTCACCCACCCACCCACCCACTCACCCACCCACTCACTCACCCACCCACCCACTCACTCACTCACCCACTCACCCACCCACCCACTCACCCACCCACTCACTCACCCACTCACCCACTCACCCACTCACTCACCCACCCACTCACTCACCCACCCACCCACTCACCCACCCACCCACCCACTCACCCACCCACTCACCCACCCACTCACTCACTCACTCACCCACTCACCCACTCACCCACTCACTCACTCACTCACCCACTCACTCACCCACTCACCCACCCATTCACCCACTCACCCACCCATTCACCCACCCACTCACTCACCCACCCACTCACTCACTCACTCACCCACCCACCCACCCACTCACCCACTCACCCACCCACCCACTCACCCACCCACTCACCCACCCACCCACCCACCCACTCACCCACCCACCCACTCACCCACTCACTCACTCACTCACCCACTCACCCACCCACTCACCCACCCACTCACTCACTCACTCACTCACCCACCCACCCACCCACTCACTCACTCACCCACCCACCCACTCACTCACTCACCCACCCACTCACTCACCCACCCACTCACCCACTCACCCACCCACCCACTCACCCACCCACTCACCCACTCACCCACCCACTCACTCACTCACCCACCCACTCACTCACCCACCCACTCACTCACTCACCCACCCACCCACTCACTCACTCACCCACCCACTCACCCACCCACTCACCCACTCACCCACCCACTCACTCACTCACCCACCCACTCACTCACCCACCCACTCACTCACTCACCCACCCACCCACTCACTCACCCACCCACTCACTCACCCACCCACTCACCCACTCACCCACCCACCCACCCACTCACCCACCCACCCACCCACTCACCCACCCACTCACTCACCCACTCACTCTCTGTATGTGTGTGTGAACACCCACCCACTCACTCTGTGTGTGTGTGTGAACACCCACCCACCCACTCACTCTGTGTGTGTGTGTGAACACTCACCCACCCACTCACTCTGTGTGTGTGTGTGAACACCCACCCACTCACTCTGTGTGTGTGTGTGTGGTAGTGTGTGTGTGTGTGAACACGGAGGGTATGTGGAGAATGCCGTGAAACCACTTTGACATTAAAGAGCAGGTAGCCTGGTCAGTGAGCCAACATCAATGGTGAGTAGTGTGTGTGTGTGTACACAAGTGTGTGTGTGCGTGTGTGTGTGTGTGTACACAAGTGTGTGTGTGCGTGTGTGTGTGTGTGTACACGTGTGTGTGTGGTAGTGTGTGTGTGTACTGTGTGTGTGGTAGTGTGTGTGTGTGTGTCCTGTGTGTGTGTGTACTGTGTGTGTACTGTGTGTGTGTGTACTGTGTGTGTGTCCTGTGTGTGTGTGTACTGTGTGTGTACTGTGTGTGTGTGTACTGTGTGTGTGGTAGTGTGTGTGTGTGTACTGTGTGTGTGTGTACTGTGTGTGTGTGTACTGTGTGTGTGGTAGTGTGTGTGTGTGTGTACACGTGTGTGTGTGGTAGTGTGTGTGTGTACTGTGTGTGTGGTAGTGTGTGTGTGTGTGTACTGTGTGTGTGTGTACTGTATGGGTGTGTACTGTGTGTGTGTGTACTGTGTGTGTGTGTACTGTGTGTGTGTGTACTGTGTGTGTGGTAGTGTGTGTGTGTGTGTGTACTGTGTGTGTGTGTACTGTGTGGGTGTGTACTGTGTGTGTGTGTACTGTGTGTGTGTGTACTGTGTGTGTGTGTACTGTGTGTGTGTGTACTGTGTGTGTGTGTACTGTGTGTGTGGTAGTGTGTGTGTGTGTGTACTGTGTGTGTGTGTACTGTGTGTGTGGTAGTGTGTGTGTGTGTGTACTGTGTGTGTACTGTGTGTGTGGTAGTGTGTGTGTGTGTGTACTGTGTGTGTGTGTACTGTGTGTGTGTGTACTGTGTGTGTGTGTACTGTGTGTGTGTGTGTACTGTGTGTGTGTACTGTGTGTGTGTACTGTGTGTGTGTGTACTGTGTGTGTGTGTACTGTGTGGGTGTGTACTGTGTGGGTGTGTACTGTGTGTGTGTGTACTGTGTGTGTGTGTACTGTGTGTGTGTGTACTGTGTGTGTGGTAGTGTGTGTGTGTGTGTACTGTGTGTGTGTGTACTGTGTGTGTGTGTACTGTGTGTGTGTGTACTGTGTGGGTGTGTACTGTGTGGGTGTGTACTGTGTGTGTGTGTACTGTGTGTGTGTGTACTGTGTGTGTGTGTACTGTGTGTGTGTGTACTGTGTGTGTGTGTACTGTGTGTGTGTGTACTGTGCGTGTGTGTACTGTGCGTGTGTGTACTGTGTGGGTGTGTACTGTGTGTGTGTGTGTACTGTGTGTGTGTGTGTACTGTGTGTGTGTGTACTGTGTGTGTGTGTACTGTGTGTGTGTGTACTGTGCGTGTGTGTACTGTGTGGGTGTGTACTGTGTGGGTGTGATGTGTGTGTGTGATTGTGTGTGTGTGTACTGTGTGTGTGTGTACTGTGTGTGTGTGTACTGTGTGTGTGTGTACTGTGCGTGTGTGTACTGTGCGTGTGTGTACTGTGTGGGTGTGTACTGTGTGGGTGTGATTGTGTGTGTGTGTACTGTGTGGGTGTGTACTGTGTGTGTGTGTACTGTGTGTGTGTGTACTGTGCGTGTGTGTACTGTGTGGGTGTGTACTGTGTGGGTGTGATTGTGTGTGTGTGTACTGTGTGTGTGTGTGTACTGTGTGTGTGTGTACTGTGTGTGTGTGTACTGTGTGTGTGTGTACTGTGTGGGTGTGTACTGTGTGGGTGTGTGTACTGTGCGGGTGTGTACTGTGTGGGTGTGTACTGTGTGTGTGTGTACTGTGTGTGTGTGTACTGTGTGTGTGTGTACTGTGTGTGTGTGTGTACTGTGTGTGTGTGTACTGTGCGTGTGTGTACTGTGCGTGTGTGTACTGTGTGTGTGTGTACTGTGTGTGTGTGTACTGTGTGTGTGTGTACTGTGTGTGTACTGTGTGTGTGTGTACTGTGCGTGTGTGTACTGTGTGTGTGTGTACTGTGTGTGTGTACTGTGTGTGTGTGTACTGTGTGTGTACTGTGTGTGTGTACTGTGTGTACTGTGTGTGTGTGTACTGTGTGTGTGTACTGTGTGTGTGTGTACTGTGTGTGTGTGTACTGTGTGTGTGTACTGTGTGTGTGTGTACTGTGCGTGTGTGTACTGTGTGTGTGTACTGTGTGTGTGTATACTGTGTGTGTGTGTACTGTGTGTGTGTGTACTGTGCGTGTGTGTACTGTGCGTGTGTGTACTGTGTGTGTGTGTACTGTGTGTGTGTGTACTGTGTGTGTGTGTACTGTGTGTGTGTGTACTGTGCGTGTGTGTACTGTGCGTGTGTGTACTGTGCGTGTGTGTACTGTGCGTGTGTGTACTGTGTGTGTGTGTACTGTGTGTGTGTGTACTGTGTGGGTGTGTACTGTGTGTGTGTGTACTGTGTGTGTGTACTGTGTGTGTGTGTACTGTGTGGGTGTGTACTGTGCGTGTGTGTACTGTGCGTGTGTGTACTGTGCGTGTGTGTACTGTGTGTGTGTGTACTGTGTGTGTGTGTACTGTGCGTGTGTGTACTGTGCGTGTGTGTACTGTGTGGGTGTGGGTGTGATTGTGTGTGTGTGTACTGTGTGTGTGTGTACTGTGTGTGTGTGTACTGTGTGTGTGTGTACTGTGCGTGTGTGTACTGTGCGTGTGTGGTAGTGTGTGTGTGTGTACTGTGTGGGTGTGATTGTGTGTGTGTGTACTGTGTGTGTGTGTACTGTGTGGGTGTGTACTGTGTGGGTGTGATTGTGTGTGTGTGTACTGTGTGTGTGTGTACTGTGTGTGTGTGTACTGTGTGGGTGTGATTGTGCGTGTGTGTACTGTGCGTGTGTGTACTGTGTGGGTGTGTACTGTGTGGGTGTGATTGTGTGTGTGTGTACTGTGTGTGTGTGTACTGTGTGTGTGTGTACTGTGTGTGTGTGTACTGTGTGTGTGTGTACTGTGTGTGTGTGTACTGTGTGTGTGTGTACTGTGTGTGTGTGGTAGTGTGTGTGTGGTAGTGTGTGTGTGGTAGTGTGTGTGTGGTAGTGTGTGTGTGGTAGTGTGTGTGTGGTAGTGTGTGTGTGGTAGTGTGTGTGTGGTAGTGTGTGTGTGTGTGTACTGTGCGTGTGTGTACTGTGTGTGTGTGTACTGTGCGTGTGTGTACTGTGTGTGTGTGTACTGTGTGGGTGTGGGTGTGATTGTGTGTGTTGCCTGCAGCGCCACGCCTATTACCATCATTCGGGGAAAGAACGGTCATCCAATTTCCGACGCCCCAGAAACAGGTTTGCAGATTTGCTGAGCATTTCTGTGAGGTCCTGGGGGAGGGGAAATCCCTCAGCCTGCTTAACAGCGTTGGACACATTTGGGGATGACCCTGCTGAGGCTGCAATGCCTCAAATATTGGAAGAGGTCACCCCCTGTGAGTGGCTGGCTGAGGTGCCATCTGTTGAGGAAGTACTGAGGGCGATCCGGAGTCTGAGACCAGGAAAGGCACCGGGCAGAGATGATCTCCCAAGCGAAATGCTGAGGGAGGGTGGCGTTTGTGCACAGACTGCCCTATGTGACATCATAACAACAGTCTGGACCACTGGACGGGTTCCGCAGGATTGGAAGGATGCCCTGGTGGTCCCCATCTTGTGTGATTGTGTATGTGATTGTGCGTGTGTGATAGTGTGTGTGGAAGTGTGTGTGTGTGTACGTGTGTGTGTTTGTGTGTGTACACGTGTGTGGTGTGATAGTGTGTGTGTGTGTGATAGTGTGTGGGTGTACACGTGTGTGTGTGTGTGATAGTGTGTGTGTACATGTGTGTGTGTACGTGTGTGTGTGTGATCGTGTGTGTGTGATCGTGTGTGTGTGATCGTGTGTGCGTGTGTGTGTACACGTGTGTGTGTGTGATAGTGTGTGTGTGATAGTGTGTGTGTGTGTACGTGTGTGTGTACACGTGTGTGTGTGTGATCGTGTGTGTGTGATCGTGTGTGTGTGATCGTGTGTGCGTGTGTGTGTACACGTGTGTGTGTGTGATCGTATGTGTGTGATCGTATGTGCGTGTGTGTGTACGTGTGTGTGTACACGTGTGTGTGTGTGATAGTGTGTGTGTGATAGTGTGTGTGTGTGTGATAGTGTGTGTGATAGTGTGTGTGTGTACGTGTGTGATTGTGTGTGTGTGTGTGTACACGTGTGTGTGGGATAGTGTGTGTGTACTCACTCAACCACTCACCCACCCACTCACCCACTCACCCACCCACCCACTCACCCACTCACTCACTCACTCATCCACTCACCCACCCACCCACTCACCCACCCACCCACCCACTCACTCACTCACCCACCCACCCACTCACTCACTCACCCACTCACCCACCCACCCACTCACTCACTCACCCACCCACCCACTCACTCACCCACTCACCCACTCACCCACTCACTCACCCACCCACTCACCCATCCACCCACTCACCCACCCACTCACCCACCCACTCACCCACCCACTCACCCACCCACTCACTCACTCACCCACTCACCCACTCACTCACTCACCCACTCACTCACCCACTCACCCACCCATTCACCCACTCACCCACCCATTCACCCACCCACTCACTCACCCACCCACTCACTCACTCACTCACCCACCCACCCACCCACCCACTCACCCACCCACTCACCCACCCACCCACCCACTCACCCACCCACTCACCCACTCACTCACTCACTCACCCACTCACCCACCCACTCACTCACTCACCCACTCACTCACTCACTCACCCACCCACTCACCCACCCATTCACCCACCCACTCACCCACTCACTCACTCACCCACTCACCCACTCACCCACCCACTCACTCACTCACCCACTCACCCACCCACCCACTCACTCACTCACCCACCCACCCACTCACTCACCCACTCACCCACTCACTCACCCACCCACCCACTCACCCATCCACCCACTCACCCACCCACTCACCCACCCACTCACCCACCCACTCACCCACCCACTCACTCACTCACTCACCCACTCACCCACTCACTCACTCACCCACTCACTCACCCACTCACCCACCCATTCACCCACTCACCCACCCATTCACCCACCCACTCACTCACCCACCCACTCACTCACTCACCCACCCACCCACCCACTCACCCACTCACCCACCCACCCACTCACCCACCCACTCACCCACCCACCCACCCACTCACCCACCCACTCACCCACTCACTCACTCACTCACCCACTCACCCACCCACTCACCCACCCACTCACTCACCCACTCACTCACTCACCCACTCACTCACTCACCCACCCACTCACCCACCCACCCACTCACTCACTCACCCACCCACTCACTCACCCACCCACTCACCCACTCACCCACCCACCCACCCACTCACCCACCCACTCACCCACCCACTCACCCACCCACCCACTCACCCACCCACTCACTCTGTGTGTGTGTGTGAACACCCACCCACTCACTCTGTGTGTGTGTGTGAACACCCACCCACTCACTCTGTGTGTGTGTGTGAACACCCACCCACTCACTCTGTGTGTGTGTGTGAACACCCACCCACTCACTCTGTGTGTGTGTGTGAACACCCACCCACTCACTCTGTGTGTGTGTGGTAGTGTGTGTGTGTGAACACGGAGGGAATGTGGAGAATGCCGTGAAACCACTTTGACATTAAAGAGCAGGTAGCCTGGTCAGTGAGCCAACATCAATGGTGAGTAGTGTGTGTGTGTGTACACAAGTGTGTGTGTGTGTGCGTGTGTGTGTACACAAGTGTGTGTGCGTGTGTGTACACAAGTGTGTGTGTGTGTGTGTGCGTGTGTGTGTGTACACAAGTGTGTGTGTGTGTACACAAGTGTGCGTGTGTGTGTGTACACAAGTGTGTGCGTGTGTGTGTGCGTGTGCGTGTGTACACAAGTGTGTGTGTGTGTGTGTACACAAGTGTGTGTGTGTGTGTGCGTGTGTGTGTGTACACAAGTGTGTGTGCGTGTGTGTGCGTGTGTGTGTGTGTACACAAGTGTGTGTGTGCGTGTGTGTGCGTGTGTGTGTGTACACAAGTGTGTGTGTGCGTGTGTGTGTGTACACAAGTGTGTGTGTGTGTGCGTGTGTGTGTGTGCGTGTGTGTGTACACAAGTGTGTGTGTGTACACAAGTGTGTGTGTGTGTGTGTACACAAGTGTGTGTGTGCGTGTGTGTGTGTGTGTGCGTGTGTGTGTGTACACAAGTGTGTGTGTGTACACAAGTGTGTGTGTGTGTGTGTACACAAGTGTGTGTGTGTGTGTGTACACAAGTGTGTGTGTGTGTGTGCGTGTGTGTGTGTACACAAGTGTGTGTGTGTGTGCGTGTGTGTGTGTACACAAGTGTGTGTGTGCGTGTGTGTGTGTACACAAGTGTGTGTGTGTGTGTGCGTGTGTGTGTGTACACAAGTGTGTGTGTGTGTGTGTGCGCGTGTGTGTGTGTACACAAGTGTGTGTGTGTGTGTGTGCGTGTGTGTGTGTACACAAGTGTGTGTGTGTGTGTGTGCGTGTGTGTGTGTACACAAGTGTGTGTGTGT
This sequence comes from Lampetra fluviatilis, assembly GCF_964198595.1. Classification (NCBI taxonomy): domain Eukaryota; kingdom Metazoa; phylum Chordata; class Hyperoartia; order Petromyzontiformes; family Petromyzontidae; genus Lampetra; species Lampetra fluviatilis. The sequence goes on along the minus strand of NW_027620754.1, from coordinate 31,297 downwards.
GTACGCGTGTGTGTGTGTGCGTGTGTGTGTGTACACAAGTGTGTGTGCGTGTGTGTGTACACAAGTGTGTGTGTGTGTGTGCGTGTGTGTGTGTACACAAGTGTGTGTGTGTGTGTGCGTGTGCGTGTGTACACAAGTGTGTGTGTGTGTGTGCGTGTGTGTGTGTACACAAGTGTGTGTGTGTGTGTGCGTGTGTGTGTGTACACAAGTGTGTGTGTGCGTGTGTGTGTGTACACAAGTGTGTGTGTGTGTGTGCGTGTGTGTGTGTGTGTACACAAGTGTGTGTGCGTGTGTGTGTGTGTGTGTACACAAGTGTGTGTGTGTGTGTGTGTGCGTGTGTGTACACAAGTGTGTGTGTGTGTGCGTGTGTGTGTGTACACAAGTGTGTGTGTGTGTGCGTGTGTGTGTGTACACAAGTGTGTGTGTGTGTGCGTGTGTGTGTGTACACAAGTGTGTGTGTGTGTGTGCGTGTGTGTGTGTACACAAGTGTGTGTGTGTGTGTGCGTGTGTGTGTGTACACAAGTGTGTGTGTGTGTGCGTGTGTGTGTGTACACAAGTGTGTGTGTGTGTGTGTGTACACAAGTGTGTGTGTGTGTGTGTACACAAGTGTGTGTGTGCGTGTGTGTGTGTGTGCGTGTGTGTGTGTACACAAGTGTGTGTGTGCGTGTGTGTGTACACAAGTGTGTGTGTGTGTGTGCGTGTGTGTGTGTACACAAGTGTGTGTGCGTGTGCGTGTGTACACAAGTGTGTGTGTGTGTGTGCGTGTGTACACAAGTGTGTGTGTGCGTGTGTGTGTGTGTACACAAGTGTGTGTGCGTGTGTGTGCGTGTGTGTGTACACAAGTGTGTGTGTGTGCGTGTGTGTGTACACAAGTGTGTGTGTGTGTGTGTGCGTGTGTGTGTGTACACAAGTGTGTGTGTGTGTGTGTGTACACAAGTGTGTGTGTGCGTGTGTGTGTGTGTGTGTACACAAGTGTGTGTGCGTGTGTGTGCGTGTGTGTGTACACAAGTGTGTGTGTGTGTGTGTGCGTGTCTGTGTGTACACAAGTGTGTGTGCGTGTGTGTGCGTGTGTGTGTGTGTACACAAGTGTGTGTGTGTGTGTGTGCGCGTGTGTGTGTACACAAGTGTGTGTGCGTGTGTGTGCGTGTGTGTGTACACAAGTGTGTGTGTGTGTGTGTACACAAGTGTGTGTGTGTGTGTGCGTGTGTGTGTGTACACAAGTGTGTGTGTGCGTGTGTGTGTGTACACAAGTGTGTGTGCGTGTGTGCGTGTGTGTGTGTACACTAGTGTGTGTGTGTGTGCGTGTGTGTGTGTACACAAGTGTGTGTGTGTGTGTGTGCGTGTGTGTGTGTACACAAGTGTGTGTGTGTGTGTGTGCGTGTGTGTGTGTACACAAGTGTGTGTGTGTGTGCGTGTGTGTGTGTACACAAGTGTGTGTGTGCGTGTGTGTGCGTACACAAGTGTGTGTGTGTGCGTGTGTGTGTGTACACAAGTGTGTGTGTGCGTGTGTGTGTGTACACAAGTGTGTGTGTGTGCGTGTGTGTGTGTACACAAGTGTGTGTGTGTGCGTGTGTGTGTGTACACAAGTGTGTGTGTGTGCGTGTGTGTGTGTGTGTACACAAGTGTGTGTGTGTGTGTGCGTGTGTGTGTGTACACAAGTGTGTGTGTGTGCGTGTGTGTGTGTACACAAGTGTGTGTGTGTGTGTGCGTGTGTGTGTACACAAGTGTGTGTGTGTGCGTGTGTGTGTGTACACAAGTGTGTGTGTGTGCGTGTGTGTGTGTGTACACAAGTGTGTGTGTGTGTGCGTGTGTGTGTGTGTACACAAGTGTGTGCGTGTGTGTGTGTACACAAGTGTGTGTGTGTGCGTGTGTGTGTGTGTGTACACAAGTGTGTGTGTGTGCGTGTGTGTGTGTGTGTACACAAGTGTGTGTGTGTGCGTGTGTGTGTGTGTACACAAGTGTGTGTGTGTGTGTGCGTGTGTGTGTGTACACAAGTGTGTGTGTGTGTGTGTGTACACAAGTGTGTGTGTGTGTGCGTGTGTGTGCGTACACAAGTGTGTGTGTGTGTGTGCGTGTGTGTGTGTACACAAGTGTGTGTGTGTGTGTGCGTGTGTGTGTGTACACAAGTGTGTGTGTGTGTGCGTGTGTGTGTGTGTACACAAGTGTGTGTGTGTGTGTGCGTGTGTGTGTGTACACAAGTGTGTGTGTGTGCGTGTGTGTGTGTACACAAGTGTGTGTGTGTGTGTGCGTGTGTGTGTGTACACAAGTGTGTGTGTGTGTGTGCGTGTGTGTGTGTACACAAGTGTGTGTGTGTGTGTGTACACAAGTGTGTGTGTGTGTGTGTGTACACAAGTGTGTGTGTGTGTGTGTGTGCGCGTGTGTGTGTGTACACAAGTGTGTGTGTGTGTGTGCGTGTGTGTGTGTACACAAGTGTGTGTGTGTGTGTGCGTGTGTGTGTGTACACAAGTGTGTGTGTGCGTGTGTGTGTGTACACAAGTGTGTGTGTGTGTGTGCGTGTGTGTGTACACAAGTGTGTGTGTGTGTGTGTGTACACAAGTGTGTGTGTGCGTGTGTGTGTGTGTGTGTGTACACAAGTGTGTGTGTGTGTACACGTGTGTGTGTGTACACAAGTGTGTGTGTGTGTGTGCGTGTGTGTGTGTACACAAGTGTGTGTGTGCGTGTGTGTGTGTACACAAGTGTGTGTGTGTGTGTGCGTGTGTGTGTGTACACAAGTGTGTGTGTGTGTGTGTGTGCGTGTGTGTGTGTACACAAGTGTGTGTGTGCGTGTGTGTGTGTACACAAGTGTGTGTGTGTGTGTGCGTGTGTGTGTGTACACAAGTGTGTGTGTGTGTGTGTGTGCGTGTGTGTGTGTACACAAGTGTGTGTGTGTGTGTGTGTGCGTGTGTGTGTGTACACAAGTGTGTGTGTGTACACAAGTGTGCGTGTGTGTGTGTACACAAGTGTGTGTGTGTACACAAGTGTGTGTGCGTGTGTGTACACAAGTGTCTGTGTGGTGTGTGCGTGTGTGTACACAAGTGTGTGTGTGTGTGCGTGTGTGTACACGTGTGCGTGTGTGTACGCGTGTGCGTGTGTACACAAGTGTGTGTGTGTGTGTGCGTGTGTGTGTGTACACAAGTGTGTGTGTGTGTGTGTGCGTGTGTGTGTGTACACAAGTGTGTGTGTGTGTGTGCGTGTGTGTGTGTACACAAGTGTGTGTGTGTGTGTGCGTGTGTGTGTGTACACAAGTGTGTGTGTGTGTGGTGTGTGTGTGTGTGTCTGAGGGAGCGGTGGTGCAGTGGTTAGCGCCACGCTGCGCTACGAACCCGGCGACACGAGTTCGATTCCCGCTCACGGACCAACACCACCAGTGACGATTATCTGAACCGGTCCTGGGCCTCCCCTAGGTCGACTCAGCCTCAAATGAGTTCCGGTGTAGCGGTGTGTAGTGAACATCGCTAGCACTGGGGAGACAAAGGCGGCCGGGCGTGGGGCTGGCCACCCACCCCCCTTCATAGGTGCTGCTGCTACTCGCTACGAACAGCACTTGCCCCTGCAGTCTGTTAAGCCTACACGGGGGACCTTTGTCTTTGGGGAGCGCTGGTGCAGTGGTTAGCGCACTGTGTGTGTGTGGGGAGTGGTGGTGCAGTGGTTAGCGCACTGTGTGTGTGAGTGTGGGGAGCGGTGGTGCAGTGGTTAGCGCACTGTGTGTGTGTGTGTGGGGAGCGGTGGTGCAGTGGTTAGCGCACTGTGTGTGTGTGTGTGTGGGGAGCGGTGGTGCAGTGGTTAGCGCACTGTGTGTGAGTGGGGAGTGGTGGTGCAGTGGTTAGCGCACTGTGTGTGAGTGGGGAGTGGTGGTGCAGTGGTTAGCGCACTGTGTGTGTGTGTGTGTGGCGTGGTGGTGCAGTGGTTAGCGCACTGTGTGTGTGTGGGGAGCGGTGGTGCAGTGGTTAGCGCACTGCGTGTGTGTGGGGAGCGGTGGTGCAGTGGTTAGCGCACTGCGTGTGTGTTTTCCGCGTGTGTTTTGTTATCTGTGGTTGTGTACGACAAATGAGGGGGTCTCATAACCGGTTCTACCGGCTCCACCAAGGCTTATCCCAGGTCGCGTGATGAGATGTTCACTACCTCGCCTGGTACGCAGGAGGTCGTGGGTTCGATCCGTGATCCTGATGAGATGTTAACTACCTCGCCTGGTACGCAGGAGGTCGTGGGTTCGATCCCGACCCTGATGAGATGTTGACTACCTCGCCTGGTGTACAGGAGGTCGTGGGTTCGATCCCGACCCTGATGAGATGTTGACTACCTCGCCTGGTACACAGGAGGTCGTGGGTTCGATCCCGACACTGATGAGATGTTAACTGCCTCGCCTGGTACGCGGGAGGTCGTGGGTTCGATCCCGACACTGATGAGATGTTAACTGCCTCGCCTGGTGCACAGGAGGTCGTGGGTTCAATCCCGACCCTGATGAGATGTTGACTACCTCGCCTGGTCTACAGGAGGTCGTGGGTTCGATCCCGACCCTGATGAGATGTTGACTACCTCGCCTGGTCTACAGGAGGTCGTGGGTTCGATCCCGACCCTGATGAGATGTTGGCTACCTCGCCTGGTACGCAGGAGGTCGTGGGTTCAATCCCGACCCTGATGAGATGTTAACTACCTCGCCTGGTACGCGGGAGGTCGTGGGCCTTACCTGGTCTAATACAATTCGAAGTGATTCCCAATCTGTACCTGCGTATGTGAGTAAGTAGACATCGCCACTGGGGAGACAAAGGCGGCCGGGCGTGGTGCAGTTTGCTGACCACGCACCCCAAGCTTTGCTCTTTGTGTGCTACAGGGCTGTTGCTGCTGGCAGCACTTGCCCCGACAGTCTGTTGAGAGGCTACGCGGGGGACCTTTGTCTGTCTTTCTACTGCTTTGAGGAAGTGGGTGAGCGGGTGAGTGGGCGAGGAAGTGAGTGAGTGAGTGGTTGGGTGAGTGAGTGGGTGGATGGGTGAGTGGGTGAGTGAGTGGTTGAGTGAGTTGGTGAGTGAGTTGGTGAGTGAGTTGGTGAGTGAGTTAGTGAGTGGTTGGGTAAGTTGGTGAGTGAGTGGGTGAGTGGTTGGGTAAGTGAGTGAGTGGTTGGGTGAGTTGGTGAGTGAGTGAGTGGTTGTGTGGGTGGGGGGATGGGTGAGTGGTTGGGTGAGTTGGTGAGTGAGTGGTTGGGTGAGTGAGTGAGTGGTTGGGTGTGAGTTGGTGGGTGAATATGTGAGTGGGTGAGTGAGTGGGTGGGTGGATAGGTGAGTTGGTGAGTGAGTGGTTGGGTGAGTTGGTGAGTGAGTGGTTGGGTGAGTTGGTGAGTGAGTGGTTGAGTGGTTTGGTGAGTTGGTGAGTGAGTGGTTGGTTGAGTTGGTGAGTGAGTGGTTGTGTGGGTGGGTGGGTGGATGGGTGAGTGGGTAAGTGGATGAGTGTGTGTGGGTGAGTGGGTGGGTGGTTGGGTGTGAGTTGGTGGGTAAATATGTGAGTGGGTGAGTGCGTGTGTGGGTGAGTAAGTGGGTGGATAGGTGAGTGGATGGGTGAGTGGGTGAGTGGGTGGGTGAGTGGGTGAGTGGGTGAGTGAGTGGGTGAGTGGGTGAGTGGGTGGGTGAGTGGGTGAGTGGGTGAGTGAGTGGGTGAGTGGGTGAGTGAGTGGCTGGGTGGATGAGTGAGTCATTGAGTGCGTGTGTGGGTGAGTGGGTGGATAGGCGAGGGGGTGAGTGGATGGGTGAGTGGGTGAGCGAGTGGGTGGATAGGTGAGTGGATGGGTGAGTGGGTGAGTGGGTGGGTGAGTGGGTGAGTGGTTGAGTGAGTGAAATCGTGTGTGCGTGTGTGTGGAGAGAGACAAAGGCGTGGTGGTGATGCTGTGCACCGACCCCCACAGTGCCGTGCCTTCGTTGCCTCTGATATTCTGTTGCGAGGCTACGCGGGGGACCTTTGTCTGTGTCTCTGTTGTCAGCGTGTACGTTGAACCTACGTAGCTAAACGTGGTAATCGATGGATGTCGTTGGGTGTCTATGTGGGTGTCTGTGTATGTAGGTACACTGACTGACTCACATCATACGCTGACTCACTCATCATACGCTGACTCACTCACACATCATACAGTCACTCACACATCATATGGGTGTCTCTGGGTAACCGAGCTAATCTATGGGTGTCTATGGGTGTCTCTATGGGTGTTTATGGGTGTCTCTGTGGGTGTCTCTGGGTGTCTCTGTGGGTCTCTGTGCGTCTGGGTGTCTCTATGGGTGTCTCTGTGGGTAACCGAGCTAATCTATGGGTGTCTATGGGTGTCTCTGTGGGTAACCGAGCTAATCTATGGGTGTCTATGGGTGTCTCTATGGGTGTCTATGGGTGTCTCTGTGGGTAACCGAGCTAATCTATGGGTGTCTATGGGTGTCTCTATGGGTGTTTATGGGTGTCTCTGTGGGTCTCTGTGCATCTGGGTGTCTCTATGGGTGTCTCTGTGGGTAACCGAGCTAATCTATGGGTGTCTCTATGGGTGTTTATGGGTGTCTCTGTGTGTCTCTGTGCATCTGGGTGTCTCTATGGGTGTCTCTATGGGTGTCTCTGTGGGTAACCGAGCTAATCTATGGGTGTCTATGGGTGTCTCTATGGGTGTCTATGGGTGTCTCTGTGGGTCTCTGAGCGTCTGGGTGTCTATGGGTGTTTATAGGTGTCTCTGTGGGTAACCGAGCTAATCTATGGGTGTCTATGGGTGTCTTTATGGGTGTTCATGGGTGTCTCTGTGGGTCTCTGTGCATCTGGGTGTCTCTATGGGTGTCTCTATGGGTGTCTCTGTGGGTAACCGAGCTAATCTATGGGTGTCTATGGGTGTCTCTATGGGTGTCTCTATGGGTGTTTATGGGTGTCTCTGTGGGTCTCTGTGCATCTGGGTGTCTCTTTGGGTGTCTTTGTGGGTAGCCGAGCTAATCTATGGGTGTCTATGGGTGTGTCTGGGTGTCTCTGTGGGTCTCTGTGGGTCTCTGTGGGTCTGGGTGTCTGTGGGTCTCTGTGTATGTAGGTACATTGAACCTATTTCACGCCATACCTAGCTAACAGTGCTAATCTATGGGTGTCTCTGTGGGTGTCTATGGGTCTCTGTGGGTGTCTATGGGTGTCTCTATGGGTGTCTATGGGTATCTCTATGCGTCTCTGTGCGTCTGGGTGTCTATGGGTGTCTCTATGGGTGTCTCTGGGTCTCTGTGGGTCTGGGTGTCTATGGGTGTCTCTATGGGTGTCTATGGGTGTCTCTATGGGTGTCTATGGGTGTCTCTATGGGTGTCTATGGGTGTCTATGGGTGTCTGTGGGTCTCTGTGGGTCTGGGTGTCTGTGGGTCTCTGTGTATGTACGTAAGTTGAACTTCTTTCACGCCATACCTAGCTAACCGTGATAATCTATGGGTGTCTATGGGTGTCTGTGGGTGTCTATGGGTGTCTCTATGGGTCTCTGTAGGTCTGGGTGTCTGTGGGTCTCTGTGTATGTAGGTACATTGAACTTCTTTCGCGCCATACCTAGCTAACAGTGCTAATCTATGGGTGTCTCTATGGGTGTCTATGGGTGTTTGTGGGTGTCTCTATGGGTGTCTCTGTGGGTGTCTCTGTGGGTCTGGGTGTCTGTGGGTCTCTGTGTATGTAGGTACATTTAACCTTTTTCACGCCATACCTAGCTAACCGTACTAATCTATGGGTGTCTCTGTGGGTGTCTATGGGTGTCTCTGTGGGTGTCTATGGGTGTCTCTGTGGGTGTCTATGGGTGTCTCTGTGGGTGTCTATGGGTGTCTCTGTGGGTGTCTATGGGTGTCTCTGTGGGTGTCTATGGGTGTCTCTGTGGGTGTCTATGGGTGTCTCTGTGGGTGTCTATGGGTGTCTCTGTGGGTGTCTATGGGTGTCTCTGTGGGTGTCTATGGGTGTCTCTGTGGGTGTCTATGGGTGTCTCTGTGGGTGTCTATGGGTGTCTCTGTGGGTGTCTATGGGTGTCTCTGTGGGTCTCTGGGTCTCTGTGGGTCTGGGTGTCTCTATGGGTGTCTCTGTGGGTGTCTATGGGTGTCTCTGTGGGTCTCTGTGGGTCTCTGTGGGTCTGGGTGTCTCTATGGGTGTCTCTATGGGTGTCTCTATGGGTGTCTATGGGTCTCTGTGGGTCTCTGTGGGTCTCTGTGCGTCTGGGTGTCTCTATGGGTGTGTCTATGGGTGTCTCTGTGGGTCTCTGTGGGTCTCTGTGGGTCTGGGTGTCTGTGGGTCTCTGTGTCTCTATGGGTGTCTCTGTGGGTAACCGAGCTAATCTATGGGTGTCTCTATGGGTGTCTATGGGTCTCTATGGGTGTCTCTGTGGGTGTCTCTGTGGGTCTGGGTGTCTGTGGGTCTCTGTGTGTGTACGTAAGTTGAACTTCTTTCACGCCATACCTAGCTAACCGTGATAATCGAAGCCGCGGGGGGCTAGAACCGTAGACTCAACACAACAACACAAAGCAGTTCTAGAGAACCGCGCTTGGCAGTGTAGAGGCTACGCGGCAGAGGTCGCAAGCGGGTACCCGATACCCGATACCCGTACCCTACCCGATACCCGTACCCTACCCGATACCCGTACCCTACCCGATACCCGTACCCTACCCGATACCCGATACACGTACCCTACCCGATACCCGTACCCTACCCGATACCCGATACACGTACCCTACCCGATACCCGTACCCTACCCGATACCCGGTACCCGTACCCTACCCGATACCCGTACCCTACCCGATACCCGATACCCGTACCCTACCCGATACCCGTACCCTACCCGATACCCGATACACGTACCCTACCCGATACCCGTACCCTACCCGATACCCGATACACGTACCCTACCCGATACCCGTACCCTACCCGATACCCGATACACGTACCCTACCCGATACCCGTACCCTACCCGATACCCGATACCCGTACCCTACCCGATACCCGTACCCTACCCGATACCCGTACCCTACCCGATACCCGATACCCGTACCCTACCCGATACCCGTACCCTACCCGATACCCTACCCGATACCCGTACCCTACCCGATACCCGTACCCTACACGATACCCGATACCCGTACCCTACCCAATATCCGTACCCTACCCGATACACGTACCCTACCCGATACCCGTACCCTACCCAATATCCGTACCCTACCCGATACCCGATACACGTACCCTACCCGATACCCGTACCCTACCCGATACCCGTACCCTACCCGATACCCGATACCCGTACCCTACCCGATACCCGGCTACCCGTACCCGGGTAGGTACGGGTAGCCGGGTAGGCCGTGAGTCACTGGGTGAGTCACCGTGTGTCACTCATTTCCCAACGTCTCGTCTCTTCTCACAGTTCAAGTTCCTAGAATCAACCCACCCGCGCCTGCAACGTGGCTTCATCCCAGAGGTCGCAATCGGGTACCCGATACCCGTACCCTACCCGTACCCGGCTGGGTACGGGTAGGGTACGGCCGGGTACGGGTACGGGTACCCGTTTGCGACCCTGGTGCGGCCGGGTACGGGTAAGGAATCAAAACCCGTTTGCGAGCTCTGCTACGAGGAAGGGGACCCTTTACCTGTGCTTGCACTTGGCCCTTGGCTGTGTCGAGGCTACGCGGGGGACCCTTTACCTGCGCTTGCACTTGGCCCTTGGCCGTGTAGAGGCTACGCGGGGGACCCTTTACCTGTGCTTGCACTTGGCCGTGGAGAGGCTACGCAGGGGACCCTTTACCTGCGCTTGCACTTGGCCCTTGGCCTGTAGAGGCTACGAGGAGGGGGACCCTTTACCTGCGCTTGCACTTGGCCCTTGGCTGTGTCGAGGCTACGCGGGGGACCCTTTACCTGCGCTTGCACTTGGCCCTTGGCCGTGTAGAGGCTACGCGGGGGACCCTTTACCTGTGCTTGCACTTGGCCGTGGAGAGGCTACGCAGGGGACCCTTTACCTGCGCTTGCACTTGGCCCTTGGCCTGTAGAGGCTACGAGGAGGGGGACCCTTTACCTGCGCTTGCACTTGGCCCTTGGCCGTGTCGAGGCTACGCAGGGGACCCTTTACCTGCGCTTGCACTTGACCCTTGGCCTGTAGAGGCTACGCGGGGGACCCTTTACCTGTGCTTGCACTTGGCCCTTGGCCGTGTAGAGGCTACGCGGGGGACCCTTTACCTGCGCTTGCACTTGGCCCTTGGCTGTGTCGAGGCTACGCGGGGGACCCTTTACCTGCGCTTGCACTTGGCCCTTGGCCGTGTAGAGGCTACGCGGGGGACCCTTTACCTGCGCTTGCACTTGACCCTTGGCCTGTAGAGGCTACGCGGGGGACCCTTTACCTGTGCTTGCACTTGGCCCTTGGCCGTGTAGAGGCTACGCGGGGGACCCTTTACCTGTGCTTGCACTTGACCCTTGGCCTGTAGAGGCTACGCGGGGGACCCTTTACCTGTGCTTGCACTTGGCCCTTGGCCGTGTAGAGGCTACGCGGGGGACCCTTTACCTGTGCTTGCACTTGACCCTTGGCCGTGTAGAGGCTACGAGGAGGGGGACCCTTTACCTGCGCTTGCACTTGGCCCTTGGCCGTGGAGAGGCTACGAGGAGGGGGACCCTTTACCTGCGCTTGCACTTGGCCCTTGGCCGTGTAGAGGCTACGAGGAGGGGGACCCTTTACCTGCGCTTGCACTTGGCCCTTGGCCGTGGAGAGGCTACGAGGAGGGGGACCCTTTACCTGCGCTTGCACTTGGCCCTTGGCCGTGTAGAGGCTACGAGGAGGGGGACCCTTTACCTGTGCTTGCACTTGACCCTTGGCCGTGTAGAGGCTACGAGGAGGGGGACCCTTTACCTGTGCTTGCACTTGGCCCTTGGCCGTGTAGAGGCTACGCGGGGGACCCTTTACCTGCGCTTGCACTTGACCCTTGGCCTGTAGAGGCTACGCGGGGGACCCTTTACCTGTGCTTGCACTTGGCCCTTGGCCTGTAGAGGCTACGCGGGGGACCCTTTACCTGTGCTTGCACTTGGCCCTTGGCCTGTAGAGGCTACGCGGGGGACCCTTTACCTGTGCTTGCACTTGGCCCTTGGCCTGTAGAGGCTACGCAGGGGACCCTTTACCTGTGCTTGCACTTGGCCCTTGGCCGTGTAGAGGCTACGCAGGGGACCCTTTACCTGTGCTTGCACTTGGCCCTTGGCCTGTAGAGGCTACGCGGGGGACCCTTTACCTGTGCTTGCACTTGACCCTTGGCCGTGTAGAGGCTACGCGGGGGACCCTTTACCTGCGCTTGCACTTGGCCCTTGGCTGTGTCGAGGCTACGCGGGGGACCCTTTACCTGTGCTTGCACTTGGCCCTTGGCCGTGTCGAGGCTACGCGGGGGATCCTTTACCTGTGCTTGCACTTGACCCTTGGCCGTGGAGAGGCTACGCGGGGGACCCTTTACCTGCGCTTGCACTTGGCCCTTGGCTGTGTCGAGGCTACGCGGGGGACCCTTTACCTGCGCTTGCACTTGGCCCTTGGCCGTGGAGAGGCTACGCAGGGGACCCTTTACCTGTGCTTGCACTTGACCCTTGGCCTGTAGAGGCTACGCGGGGGACCCTTTACCTGTGCTTGCACTTGGCCCTTGGCTGTGTCGAGGCTACGAGGGGGACCCTTTACCTGTGCTTGCACTTGGCCCTTGGCCGTGTAGAGGCTACGCAGGGGACCCTTTACCTGTGCTTGCACTTGACCCTTGGCTGTGTCGAGGCTACGCGGGGGACCTTTACCTGCGCTTGCACTTGGCCCTTGGCTGTGTCGAGGCTACGCGGGGGACCTTTACCTGTGCTTGCACCCCGCAGTCAGGAAGAGGCTGCTGGACACCAAGCAGATGGCCAAGTACGGAGTTGACCGCACGGAGCCGATGGCACCACATCAGCACCTGGTGAGAGGGCGATGGGTGTGTCACTGTGTGTGTGTGTGTGTCACTGTGTGTGTGTCAGTGTGTGTCAGTGTGTGTGTGTGTCACTGTGTGTGTGTGTGTGTGTCACTCTGTGTGTGTCACTGTGTGTGTGTGTGTGTATCAGTGTGTGTGTGTGTGTCACTGTGTGTGTGTGTGTGTCAGTGTGTGTGTGTGTGTGTCACTGTGTGTGTGTGTGTGTGTCAGTGTGTGTGTGTGTGTCACTCTGTGTGTGTGTGTGTGTGTCACTGTGTGTGTGTGTGTCACTCTGTGTGTGTGTCAGTGTGTGTGTGTGTGTCACTGTGTGTGTGTGTGTGTCAGTGTGTGTGTGTGTGTGTCACTGTGTGTGTGTGTGTGTCAGTGTGTGTGTGTGTGTGTCACTCTGTGTGTGTGTGTGTGTCACTGTGTGTGTGTGTGTCACTGTGTGTGTGTGTGTGTCACTGTGTGTGTGTGTGTCACTGTGTGTGTGTGTCACTGTGTGTGTGTGTGTGTCTCTGTGTGTGTGTGTCACTGTGTGTGTGTGTGTCACTCTGTGTGTGTGTGTGTGTCACTGTGTGTGTGTGTCACTCTGTGTGTGTCACTGTGTGTGTGTGTGTGTCACTGTGTGTGTGTGTGTCACTGTGTGTGTGTGTGTCAGTGTGTGTGTGTGTCACTCTGTGTGTGTGTGTGTGTCACTCTGTGTGTGTGTGTCACTGTGTGTGTGTGTGTCACTCTGTGTGTGTGTGTGTGTCACTGTGTGTGTGTGTGTGTCACTGTGTGTGTGTGTGTCAGTGTGTGTGTGTGTGTCACTGTGTGTGTGTGTGTCAGTGTGTGTGTGTGTGTCACTGTGTGTGTGTGTGTGTCAGTGTGTGTGTGTGTGTGTGTCACTGTGTGTGTGTGTCACTCTGTGTGTGTGTGTGTGTCACTGTGTGTGTGTGTGTCACTCTGTGTGTGTGTGTCACTGTGTGTGTGTGTGTGTCAGTGTGTGTGTGTGTGTGTCACTGTGTGTGTGTGTGTGTGTGTCAGTGTGTGTGTGTGTGTGTCACTCTGTGTGTGTGTGTGTCACTGTGTGTGTGTGTGTGTCACTGTGTGTGTGTGTGTCACTGTGTGTGTGTGTGTGTCTCTGTGTGTGTGTGTCACTGTGTGTGTGTGTGTCACTCTGTGTGTGTGTGTGTGTCACTGTGTGTGTGTGTCACTCTGTGTGTGTCTCTGTGTGTGTGTGTCACTGTGTGTGTGTGTGTCACTCTGTGTGTGTGTGTGTGTCACTGTGTGTGTGTGTCACTCTGTGTGTGTCACTGTGTGTGTGTGTGTGTCACTGTGTGTGTGTGTGTGTCAGTGTGTGTGTGTGTGTCACTGTGTGTGTGTGTCACTCTGTGTGTGTGTGTGTGTGTGTCACTGTGTGTGTGTGTGTGTCACTGTGTGTGTGTGTGTCACTGTGTGTGTGTGTGTGTCACTGTGTGTGTGTGTGTGTCACTGTGTGTGTGTGTGTCAGTGTGTGTGTGTGTAACTCTGTGTGTGTCACTGTGTGTGTGTGTGTGTCACTGTGTGTGTGTGTGTGTCACTGTGTGTGTGTGTCACTGTGTGTGTGTGTGTGTCAGTGTGTGTGTGTGTGTCACTCTGTGTGTGTGTGTGTCACTGTGTGTGTGTGTGTCACTGTGTGTGTGTGTGTCACTCTGTGTGTGTGTGTGTGTCACTGTGTGTGTGTGTGTCACTGTGTGTGTGTGTGTCACTGTGTGTGTGTGTGTCACTCTGTGTGTGTGTGTCACTGTGTGTGTGTGTGTCTCTGTGTGTGTGTGTGTCACTGTGTGTGTGTGTGTCCCTGTGTGTGTGTGTGTGTCCCTGTGTGTGTGTGTGTGTCAGTGTGTGTGTGTCACTGTGTGTGTGTCACTGTGTGTGTGTGTGTCACTCTGTGTGTGTCACTCTGTGTGTGTGTGTCTCTGTGTGTGTGTGTCACTGTGTGTGTGTGTGTCACTCTGTGTGTGTCACTCTGTGTGTGTGTGTCTCTGTGTGTGTGTGTCGCTGTGTGTGTGTGTGTCGCTGTGTGTGTGTGTGTCAGTGTGTGTGTGTGTGTCGGTGTGTGTGTGTGTGTCACTGTGTCTGTGTGTGTGTCACTGTGTGTGTGTGTCACCCTGTGTGTGTGTGTGTCACTCTGTGTGTGTGTCACTGTGTGTGTGTGTGTGTCACTGTGTGTGTGTGTGTGTGTCACTGTGTGTGTGTGTGTGTGTGTCACCCTGTGTGTGTGTGTGTCGTTGTGTGTGTGTGTCACTCTGTGTGTGTGTGTGTCAGTGTGTGTGTGTCACTGTGTGTGTGTGTCAGTGTGTGTGTCACTGTGTGTGTGTCAGTGTGTGTGTGTGTGTGTCACTGTGTCTGTGTGTGTCACTGTGTGTGTGTGTGTCAGTGTGTGTCAGTGTGTGTCTCACTGTGTGTGTCACTGTGTGTGTGTCACTGTGTGTGTGTGTCAGTGTGTGTCAGTGTGTGTCTCACTGTGTGTGTCACTGTGTGGGTGTGTCACTGTGTTGGTGTGTGTCAGTGTGTGTGTCAGTGTGTGTGTGTGTGTGTCGCTGTGTGTGTGTGTCACTGTGTGTGTGTGTGTGTCAGTGTGTGTGTGTCACTGTGTGTGTGTGTGTCACTGTGTGTGTGTGTCAGTGTGTGTGTGTCACTGTTTGTGTGTGTGTCAGTGTGTGTGTCAGTGTGTGTGTGTGTCACTGTGTGTGTGTGTGTGTCACTGTGTGTGTGTGTGTCACTGTGTGTGTGTGTGTCACTGTGTGTGTGTGTGTCGCTGTGTGTGTGTGTGTCGCTGTGTGTGTGTGTGTGTCAGTGTGTGTGTGTGTCAGTGTGTGTGTGTGTCAGTGTGTGTGTGTGTCACTGTGTCTGTGTGTGTCACTGTGTGTGTGTGTGTCAGTGTGTGTCAGTGTGTGTCTCACTGTGTGTGTCACTGTGTGTGTGTGTCACTGTGTGTGTGTGTCAGTGTGTGTCAGTGTGTGTCTCACTGTGTGTGTCACTGTGTGGGTGTGTCACTGTGTGTGTGTGTGTCAGTGTGTGTGTCAGTGTGTGTGTGTGTGTGTCGCTGTGTGTGTGTGTGTCACTGTGTGTGTGTGTGTGTCAGTGTGCGTGTGTCACTGTGTGTGTGTGTGTCACTGTGTGTATGTGTGTCAGTGTGTGTGTGTCACTGTGTGTGTGTGTGTCACTGTGTGTGTGTGTGTCAGTGTGTGTGTCAGTGTGTGTGTGTGTGTGTGTGTCACTGTGTGTGTGTGTGTCACTGTGTGTGTGTGTGTCACTGTGTGTGTGTGTGTCGCTGTGTGTGTGTCGCTGTGTGTGTGTGTGTCAGTGTGTGTGTGTGTGTCAGTGTGTGTGTGTGTCACTGTGTGTGTGTGTCAGTGTGTGTGTGTGTGTCAGTGTGTGTGTGTGTCACTGTGTGTGTGTGTGTCACTATGTGTGTGTGTCACTGTGTGTGTGTGTCACTGTGTGTGTGTGTCACTCCGTGTGTGTGTGTCACTCCGTGTGTGTCACTGTGTGTGTGTGTCACTGTGTGTCACTGTTTGTGTGTCACTGTGTGTGTGTGTGTGTCACTCTGTGTGTGTCACTGTGTGTGTGTGTCACTCTGTGTATGTCTCACCCACCCCCCAGGCGATGAGTGGCAGGCAGGAGCAGCGATGGCGCCGCGTGGGTCACGGCGTCCTCTGCGTCACCACTCTGTGTGTGTCACTGTGTGTGTCACTGTGTGTGTCTCACTCTGTGTGTGTCTTTGTGTGTGTCACTGTGTGTCTCTCACTCTGTGTGTGTCTCTGTGTGTGTCACTGTGTGTGTCTCACTCTGTGTGTGTCTCTGTGTGTGTCACTGTGTGTGTCACTGTGTGTCTCTCACACTGTGTGTGTCTCTGTGTGTGTCACTGTGTGTGTCTCTGTGTGTCTCTCACTCTGTGTGTGTCTCTGTGTGTGTCACTGTGTGTCTCTCACACTGTGTGTGTCTCTGTGTGTGTCTCTGTGTGTGTCACTGTGTGTGTCACTGTGTGTCTCTCACTCTGTGTGTGTCTCTGTGTGTGTCACTGTGTGTCTCTCACACTGTGTGTGTCTCTGTGTGTGTCTCTGTGTGTGTCTCTGTGTGTGTCACTGTGTGTCTCTCACTCTGTGTGTGTCTCTGTGTGTGTCTCTGTGTGTGTCACTGTGTGTCTCTCACTCTGTGTGTGTCTCTGTGTGTGTCACTGTGTGTCTCTCACACTGTGTGTGTCTCTGTGTGTGTCACTGTGTGTGTCACTGTGTGTCTCTCACTCTGTGTGTGTCTCTGTGTGTGTCTCTGTGTGTGTCACTGTGTGTCTCTCACTCTGTGTGTGTCTCTGTGTGTGTCTCTGTGTGTGTCTCTGTGTGTGTCACTGTGTGTCTCTCACTCTGTGTGTGTCTCTGTGTGTGTCTCTGTGTGTCTCTCACTCTGTGTGTGTCACTGTGTGTCTCTGTGTGTGTCACTGTGTGTCTCTCACTCTGTGTGTGTCTCTGTGTGTGTCACTGTGTGTCTCTCACTCTGTGTGTGTCTCTGTGTGTGTCTCTGTGTGTGTCACTGTGTGTCTCTCACTCTGTGTGTGTCTCTGTGTGTGTCTCTGTGTGTGTCACTGTGTGTCTCTCACTCTGTGTGTGTCTCTGTGTGTGTCACTGTGTGTGTCACTGTGTGTCTCTCACTCTGTGTGTGTCTCTGTGTGTGTCACTGTGTGTCTCTCACTCTGTGTGTGTCTCTGTGTGTGTCACTGTGTGTGTCACTGTGTGTCTCTCACTCTGTGTGTGTCTCTGTGTGTGTCTCTGTGTGTGTCACTGTGTGTCTCTCACTCTGTGTGTGTCTCTGTGTGTGTCACTGTGTGTCTCTCACTCTGTGTGTGTCTCTGTGTGTGTCTCTCACTCTGTGTGTGTCTCTCACTCTGTGTGTGTCTCTGTGTGTGTCACTGTGTGTCTCTCACTCTGTGTGTGTCTCTGTGTGTGTCACTGTGTGTCTCTCACTCTGTGTGTGTCTCTGTGTGTGTCACTGTGTGTCTCTCACTCTGTGTGTGTCTCTGTGTGTGTCACTGTGTGTATCTCACTCTGTGTGTGTCTCTGTGTGTGTCTCTGTGTGTGTCACTGTGTGTCTCTCACTCTGTGTGTGTCTCTGTGTGTGTCACTGTGTGTCTCTCACTCTGTGTGTGTCTCTGTGTGTGTCTCTCACTCTGTGTGTGTCTCTCACTCTGTGTGTGTCTCTGTGTGTGTCACTGTGTGTCTCACTCTGTGTGTGTCTCTCACTCTGTGTGTGTCACTGTGTGTCTCTCACTCTGTGTGTGTGTCTGTGTGTGTCACTGTGTGTCTCTCACTCCGTGTGTGTCTCACTCTGTGTGTGTGTCACTCCGTGTGTGTCTCTGTGTGTGTCACTGTGTGTCTCTCACTCTGTGTGTGTCTCTGTGTGTGTCACTGTGTGTCTCTCACTCCGTGTGTGTCTCACTCTGTGTGTGTGTCACTCCGTGTGTGTCTCTGTGTGTGTCACTGTGTGTCTCTCACTCTGTGTGTGTGTCTGTGTGTGTCACTGTGTGTCTCTCACTCCGTGTGTGTCTCACTCTGTGTGTGTGTCACTCCGTGTGTGTCTCTGTGTGTGTCACTGTGTGTCTCTCACTCTGTGTGTGTCTCTGTGTGTGTCACTGTGTGTCTCTGTGTGTGTCTCTGTGTGTGTCACTGTGTGTCTCTCACTCTGTGTGTGTCTCTGTGTGTGTCACTGTGTGTCTCTCACTCTGTGTGTGTCTCTGTGTGTGTCACTGTGTGTCTCTCACTCCGTGTGTGTCTCACTCTGTGTGTGTGTCACTCCGTGTGTGTCTCTGTGTGTGTCACTGTGTGTCTCTCACTCTGTGTGTGTGTCTGTGTGTGTCACTGTGTGTCTCTCACTCCGTGTGTGTCTCACTCTGTGTGTGTGTCACTCCGTGTGTGTCTCTGTGTGTGTCACTGTGTGTCTCTCACTCTGTGTGTGTCTCTGTGTGTGTCACTGTGTGTCTCTGTGTGTGTCTCTGTGTGTGTCACTGTGTGTCTCTCACTCTGTGTGTGTCTCTGTGTGTGTCACTGTGTGTCTCTCACTCTGTGTGTGTCTCTGTGTGTGTCACTGTGTGTCTCTCACTCTGTGTGTGTCTCTGTGTGTGTCACTGTGTGTCTCTCACTCTGTGTGTGTCTCTGTGTGTGTCACTGTGTGTCTCTCACTCTGTGTGTGTCTCTGTGTGTGTCACTGTGTGTCTCTCACACTGTGTGTGTCTCTGTGTGTGTCACTGTGTGTCTCTCACACTGTGTGTGTCTCTGTGTGTGTCTCTGTGTGTCTGTCACTCTGTGTGTGTGTCTGTGTGTGTCTCTGTGTGTCTCTCACACTGTGTGTGTCTCTGTGTGTGTCACTGTGTGTCTCTCACTCTGTGTGTGTCTCTGTGTGTGTCACTGTGTGTCTCTCACTCTGTGTGTGTCTCTGTGTGTGTCACTGTGTGTGTCTCACTCTGTGTGTGTCTCTGTGTGTGTCACTGTGTGTCTCTCACTCTGTGTGTCTCTCACACTGTGTGTGTCTCTGTGTGTGTCACTGTGTGTCTCTCACTCTGTGTGTGTCTCTGTGTGTGTCACTGTGTGTCTCTCACTCTGTGTGTGTCTCTGTGTGTGTCACTGTGTGTGTCTCACTCTGTGTGTGTCTCTGTGTGTGTCACTGTGTGTCTCTCACTCTGTGTGTCTCTCACACTGTGTGTGTCTCTGTGTGTGTCACTGTGTGTCTCTCACTCTGTGTGTGTCTCTGTGTGTGTCACTGTGTGTCTCTCACTCTGTGTGTGTCTCTGTGTGTGTCACTGTGTGTCTCTCACTCTGTGTGTGTCTCTGTGTGTGTCACTGTGTGTGTCTCACTCTGTGTGTGTCTCTGTGTGTGTCACTGTGTGTCTCTCACTCTGTGTGTCTCTCACACTGTGTGTGTCTCTGTGTGTGTCACTGTGTGTCTCTCACTCTGTGTGTGTCTCTGTGTGTGTCACTGTGTGTCTCTCACTCTGTGTGTGTCTCACTCTGTGTGTGTGTCACTCTGTGTGTGTCTCTGTGTGTGTCACTGTGTGTCTCTCACTCTGTGTGTGTCTCTGTGTGTGTCACTGTGTGTCTCTCACACTGTGTGTGTCTCTGTGTGTGTCACTGTGTGTCTCTCACTCTGTGTGTGTCTCTGTGTGTGTCACTGTGTGTCTCTCACTCTGTGTGTGTCTCTGTGTGTGTCACTGTGTGTCTCTCACTCTGTGTGTGTCTCTGTGTGTGTCACTGTGTGTCTCTCACTCTGTGTGTGTCTCTGTGTGTGTCACTGTGTGTCTCTCACTCTGTGTGTGTCTCTGTGTGTGTCACTGTGTGTCTCTCACTCTGTGTGTGTCTCTGTGTGTGTCACTGTGTGTCTCTCACTCTGTGTGTGTCTCTGTGTGTGTCACTGTGTGTCTCTCACACTGTGTGTGTCTCTGTGTGTGTCACTGTGTGTCTCTCACTCTGTGTGTGTCTCTGTGTGTGTCACTGTGTGTCTCTCACTCTGTGTGTGTCTCTGTGTGTGTCACTGTGTGTCTCTCACTCTGTGTGTGTCTCTGTGTGTGTCTCTGTGTGTCTGTCACTCTGTGTGTGTGTCTGTGTGTGTCTCTGTGTGTCTCTCACACTGTGTGTGTCTCTGTGTGTGTCACTGTGTGTCTCTCACTCTGTGTGTGTCTCTGTGTGTGTCACTGTGTGTGTCTCACTCTGTGTGTGTCTCTGTGTGTGTCACTGTGTGTCTCTCACTCTGTGTGTGTCTCACTCTGTGTGTGTCACTGTGTGTCTCTCACACTGTGTGTGTTTCTGTGTGTGTCACTGTGTGTCTCTCACTCTGTGTGTGTCTCTGTGTGTGTCACTGTGTGTGTCTCACTCTGTGTGTGTCTCTGTGTGTGTCACTGTGTGTGTCTCACTCTGTGTGTGTCTCTGTGTGTGTCACTGTGTGTCTCTCACTCTGTGTGTGTCTCTGTGTGTGTCACTGTGTGTCTCTCACTCTGTGTGTGTCTCACTCTGTGTGTGTCTCTGTGTGTGTCACTGTGTGTGTCTCTGTGTGTCTCTCACTCTGTGTGTGTGTCACTCTGTGTGTGTCTCTGTGTGTGTCACTGTGTGTCTCTCACTCTGTGTGTGTCTCTGTGTGTGTCACTGTGTGTCTCTCACACTGTGTGTGTCTCTGTGTGTGTCACTGTGTGTCTCTCACTCTGTGTGTGTCTCTGTGTGTGTCACTGTGTGTGTCTCACTCTGTGTGTGTCTCTGTGTGTGTCAATGTGTGTCTCTCACTCTGTGTGTGTCTCACTCTGTGTGTGTGTCACTCTGTGTGTGTCTCTGTGTGTGTCACTGTGTGTCTCTCACTCTGTGTGTGTCTCTGTGTGTGTCACTGTGTGTCTCTCACTCTGTGTGTGTCTCTGTGTGTGTCACTGTGTGTCTCTCACTCTGTGTGTGTCTCTGTGTGTGTCACTGTGTGTCTCTCACACTGTGTGTGTCTCTGTGTGTGTCACTGTGTGTCTCTCACACTGTGTGTGTCTCTGTGTGTGTCACTGTGTGTCTCTCACTCTGTGTGTGTCTCTGTGTGTGTCACTGTGTGTCTCTCACTCTGTGTGTGTCTCTGTGTGTGTCACTGTGTGTCTCTCACTCTGTGTGTGTCACTGTGTGTCTCTCACTCTGTGTGTGTCTCTGTGTGTGTCACTGTGTGTCTCTCACACTGTGTGTGTCTCTGTGTGTGTCACTGTGTGTCTCTCACACTGTGTGTGTCTCTGTGTGTGTCACTGTGTGTCTCTCACTCTGTGTGTGTCTCTGTGTGTGTCACTGTGTGTCTCTCACTCTGTGTGTGTCTCTGTGTGTGTCACTGTGTGTCTCTCACACTGTGTGTGTCTCTGTGTGTGTCACTGTGTGTCTCTCACACTGTGTGTGTCTCTGTGTGTGTCACTGTGTGTCTCTCACACTGTGTGTGTCTCTGTGTGTGTCACTGTGTGTCTCTCACTCTGTGTGTGTCTCTGTGTGTGTCACTGTGTGTCTCTCACACTGTGTGTGTCTCTGTGTGTGTCACTGTGTGTCTCTCACTCTGTGTGTGTCTCTGTGTGTGTCACTGTGTGTCTCTCACACTGTGTGTGTCTCTGTGTGTGTCACTGTGTGTCTCTCACTCTGTGTGTGTCACTGTGTGTCTCTCACTCTGTGTGTGTCTCTGTGTGTGTCACTGTGTGTCTCTCACACTGTGTGTGTCTCTGTGTGTGTCACTGTGTGTCTCTCACACTGTGTGTGTCTCTGTGTGTGTCACTGTGTGTCTCTCACTCTGTGTGTGTCTCTGTGTGTGTCACTGTGTGTCTCTCACTCTGTGTGTGTCTCTGTGTGTGTCACTGTGTGTCTCTCACTCTGTGTGTGTCTCTGTGTGTGTCTCTGTGTGTCTCTCACTCTGTGTGTGTCTCTGTGTGTGTCACTGTGTGTCTCTCACTCTGTGTGTGTCACTGTGTGTGTCACTGTGTGTCTCTCACACTGTGTGTGTCTCTGTGTGTCACTGTGTGTCTCTCACACTGTGTGTGTCACTGTGTGTGTCACTGTGTGTCTCTCACTCTGTGTGTGTCTCTGTGTGTGTCACTGTGTGTCTCTCACTCTGTGTGTGTCTCTGTGTGTGTCACTGTGTGTCTCTCACTCTGTGTGTGTCTCTGTGTGTGTCTCTGTGTGTCTCTCACTCTGTGTGTGTCTCTGTGTGTGTCACTGTGTGTGTCTCACTCTGTGTGTGTCTCTGTGTGTGTCACTGTGTGTCTCTCACTCTGTGTGTGTCTCTGTGTGTGTCACTGTGTGTCTCTCACTCCGTGTGTGTCTCACTCTGTGTGTGTGTCACTCCGTGTGTGTCTCTGTGTGTGTCACTGTGTGTCTCTCACTCTGTGTGTGTCTCTGTGTGTGTCACTGTGTGTCTCTCACTCCGTGTGTGTCTCACTCTGTGTGTGTGTCACTCCGTGTGTGTCTCTGTGTGTGTCACTGTGTGTCTCTCACTCTGTGTGTGTGTCACTCCGTGTGTGTCTCTGTGTGTGTCACTGTGTGTCTCTCACTCTGTGTGTGTCTCACTCTGTGTGTGTCACTGTGTGTCTCTCACTCTGTGTGTGTCTCTGTGTGTGTCTCTGTGTGTCTCTCACTCTGTGTGTGTCTCTGTGTGTGTCACTGTGTGTCTCTCACTCTGTGTGTGTCTCTGTGTGTGTCAATGTGTGTCTCTCACTCTGTGTGTGTCTCTGTGTGTGTCACTGTGTGTCTCTCACTCTGTGTGTGTCTCTGTGTGTGTCAATGTGTGTCTCTCACTCTGTGTGTGTCTCTGTGTGTGTCACTGTGTGTCTCTCACTCTGTGTGTGTGTCTGTGTGTGTCACTGTGTGTCTCTCACTCTGTGTGTGTCTCTGTGTGTGTCACTGTGTGTCTCTCACTCTGTGTGTGTGTCTGTGTGTGTCACTGTGTGTCTCTCACTCTGTGTGTGTCTCTGTGTGTCTCTGTGTGTCTCTCACTCTGTGTGTGTCTCACTGTGTGTGTCACTGTGTGTCTCTCACTCTGTGTGTGTCTCTGTGTGTGTCACTGTGTGTCTCTCACTCTGTGTGTGTCTCTGTGTGTGTCACTGTGTGTGTCTCACTCTGTGTGTGTCTCACTCTGTGTGTGTGTCACTCTGTGTGTGTCTCTGTGTGTCTCACTCTGTGTGTGTCTCACTCTGTGTGTGTGTGTCACTCTGTGTGTGTCACTGTGTGTGTCTCTGTGTGTGTCACTGTGTGTGTCTCACTCTGTGTGTGTCTCACTCTGTGTGTGTGTCACTCTGTGTGTGTCTCTGTGTGTGTCACTGTGTGTGTCTCACTCTGTGTGTGTCTCACTCTGTGTGTGTGTCACTCTGTGTGTGTCTCTGTGTGTCTCACTCTGTGTGTGTCTCACTCTGTGTGTGTGTGTCACTCTGTGTGTGTCTCTGTGTGTGTCACTGTGTGTCTCTCACTCTGTGTGTGTCTCTGTGTGTGTCACTGTGTGTCTCTCACTCTGTGTGTGTGTCACTCTGTGTGTGTCTCTGTGTGTGTCACTGTGTTTCTCTCACACTGTGTGTGTCTCTGTGTGTGTCACTGTGTTTCTCTCACACTGTGTGTGTCTCTGTGTGTGTCACTGTGTGTCTCTCACTCTGTGTGTGTCTCTGTGTGTGTCACTGTGTGTCTCTCACTCTGTGTGTGTCTCTGTGTGTGTCACTGTGTGTCTCTCACTCTGTGTGTGTCTCTGTGTGTGTCACTGTGTGTCTCTCACTCTGTGTGTGTCTCTGTGTGTGTCACTGTGTGTCTCTCACTCTGTGTGTGTCTCTGTGTGTGTCACTGTGTGTCTCTCACTCTGTGTGTGTCTCTGTGTGTGTCACTGTGTGTCTCTCACTGTGTGTGTGTCTCTGTGTGTGTCACTGTGTGTGTGTCTCACCCTGTGTGTCACTCTGTGTGTCACTCTGTGTGTGTGTCACTATGTGTGTCACTCTGTGTGTGTGTGTCACTCTGTGTGTGTGTCTCTGTGTGTGTGTCACTCTGTGTGTGTCTCACCCTGTGTGTCACCCTGTGTCTCACCCACCCCCCAGGCGATGAGTGGCAGGCAGGAGCAGCGATGGCGCCGCGTGGGTCACGGCGCTCTGTGTGTCACCACCCTGGGCCTGTCTCTGTGTGTGTGTCACTGTGTGTGTGTCACCCTGTGTGTCACCCTGTGTGTCACCCTGTGTGTGTCTCACCCACCCCCCAGGCGATGAGTGGCAGGCAGGAGCAGCGATGGCGCCGCGTGGGTCACGGCGCTCTGTGTGTCACCACCCTGGGCCTGTCTCTGTGTGTGTGTCACTCTGTGTGTGTGTCACCCTGTGTGTGTCACTGTGTGTGTGTCACCCTGTGTGTGTCTCACCCACCCCCCAGGCGATG
>NW_027620753.1:40000-48000 GCF_964198595.1 Lampetra fluviatilis | reverse complement strand
TGGTGTGTGTCTGTGGTGTGTGTGTGTCTGTGTGTGTGTGTCTGTGTGTGTGTGTCTGTGTGTGTGTGTCTGTGTGTGTGTGTCTGTGTGTGTGTGTCTGTGTGTGTGTGTCTGTGGTGTGTCTGTGTGTGTGTGTCTGTGTGTGTGTGTCTGTGTGTGTGTGTCTGTGTGTGTGTGTCTGTGTGTGTGTGTCTGTGTGTGTGTGTCTGTGTGTGTGTGTCTGTGTGTGTGTGTCTGTGTGTGTGTGTCTGTGTGTGTGTGTCTGTGTGTGTGTGTCTGTGTGTGTGTGTCTGTGTGTGTGTGTCTGTGTGTGTGTGTCTGTGTGTGTGTGTCTGTGTGTGTGTGTCTGTGTGTGTCTGTGTGTGTGTCTGTGTGTGTGTGTCTGTGTGTGTGTGTCTGTGTGTGTGTGTCTGTGTGTGTGTGTCTGTGTGTGTGTGTCTGTGTGTGTGTGTCTGTGTGTGTGTGTCTGTGTGTGTGTGTCTGTGTGTGTGTGTCTGTGTGTGTGTGTCTGTGTGTGTGTGTCTGTGTGTGTGTGTCTGTGTGTGTGTGTCTGTGTGTGTGTGTCTGTGTTGTGTGTCTGTGTGTGTGTGTCTGTGTGTGTGTGTCTGTGTGTGTGTGTCTGTGTGTGTGTGTCTGTGTGTGTGTGTCTGTGTGTGTGTGTCTGTGTGTGTGTGTCTGTGTGTGTGTGTCTGTGTGTGTGTGTCTGTGTGTGTGTGTCTGTGTGTGTGTGTCTGTGTGTGTGTGTCTGTGTGTGTGTGTCTGTGTGTGTGTGTCTGTGTGTGTGTGTCTGTGTGTGTGTGTGTCTGTGTGTGTGTGTCTGTGTGTGTGTGTCTGTGTGTGTGTGTCTGTGTGTGTGTGTCTGTGTGTGTGTGTCTGTGTGTGTGTGTCTGTGTGTGTGTGTCTGTGTGTGTGTGTCTGTGTGTGTGTGTCTGTGTGTGTGTGTCTGTGTGTGTGTGTCTGTGTGTGTGTGTCTGTGTGTGTGTGTCTGTGTGTGTGTGTCTGTGTGTGTGTGTCTGTGTGTGTGTGTCTGTGTGTGTGTGTCTGTGTGTGTGTGTCTGTGTGTGTGTGTCTGTGTGTGTGTGTCTGTGTGTGTGTGTCTGTGTGTGTGTGTCTGTGTGTGTGTGTCTGTGTGTGTGTGTCTGTGTGTGTGTGTCTGTGTGTGTGTGTCTGTGTGTGTGTGTCTGTGTGTGTGTGTCTGTGTGTGTGTGTCTGTGTGTGTGTGTCTGTGTGTGTGTGTCTGTGTGTGTGTGTCTGTGTGTGTGTGTCTGTGTGTGTGTGTCTGTGTGTGTGTGTCTGTGTGTGTGTGTCTGTGTGTGTGTGTCTGTGTGTGTGTGTCCTGTGTGTGTGTGTCTGTGTGTGTGTGTCTGTGTGTGTGTGTCTGTGTGTGTGTGTCTGTGTGTGTGTGTCTGTGTGTGTGTGTCTGTGTGTGTGTGTCTGTGTGTGTGTGTCTGTGTGTGTGTGTCTGTGTGTGTGTGTCTGTGTGTGTGTGTCTGTGTGTGTGTGTCTGTGTGTGTGTGTCTGTGTGTGTGTGTCTGTGTGTGTGTGTCTGTGTGTGTGTGTCTGTGTGTGTGTGTCTGTGTGTGTGTGTCTGTGTGTGTGTGTCTGTGTGTGTGTGTCTGTGTGTGTGTGTCTGTGTGTGTGTGTCTGTGTGTGTGTGTCTGTGTGTGTGTGTCTGTGTGTGTGTGTCTGTGTGTGTGTGTCTGTGTGTGTGTGTCTGTGTGTGTGTGTCTGTGTGTGTGTGTCTGTGTGTGTGTGTCTGTGTGTGTGTGTCTGTGTGTGTGTGTCTGTGTGTGTGTGTCTGTGTGTGTGTGTCTGTGTGTGTGTGTCTGTGTGTGTGTGTCTGTGTGTGTGTGTCTGTGTGTGTGTGTCTGTGTGTGTGTGTCTGTGTGTGTGTGTCTGTGTGTGTGTGTCTGTGTGTGTGTGTCTGTGTGTGTGTGTCTGTGTGTGTGTGTCTGTGTGTGTGTGTCTGTGTGTGTGTGTCTGTGTGTGTGTGTCTGTGTGTGTGTGTCTGTGTGTGTGTGTCTGTGTGTGTGTGTCTGTGTGTGTGTGTCTGTGTGTGTGTGTCTGTGTGTGTGTGTCTGTGTGTGTGTGTCTGTGTGTGTGTGTCTGTGTGTGTGTGTCTGTGTGTGTGTGTCTGTGTGTGTGTGTCTGTGTGTGTGTGTCTGTGTGTGTGTGTCTGTGTGTGTGTGTCTGTGTGTGTGTGTCTGTGTGTGTGTGTCTGTGTGTGTGTGTCTGTGTGTGTGTGTCTGTGTGTGTGTGTCTGTGTGTGTGTGTCTGTGTGTGTGTGTCTGTGTGTGTGTGTCTGTGTGTGTGTGTCTGTGTGTGTGTGTCTGTGTGTGTGTGTCTGTGTGTGTGTGTCTGTGTGTGTGTGTCTGTGTGTGTGTGTCTGTGTGTGTGTGTCTGTGTGTGTGTGTCTGTGTGTGTGTGTCTGTGTGTGTGTGTCTGTGTGTGTGTGTCTGTGTGTGTGTCTGTGTGTGTGTGTCTGTGTGTGTGTGTCTGTGTGTGTGTGTCTGTGTGTGTGTCTGTGTGTGTGTCTGTGTGTGTGTGTCTGTGTGTGTGTGTCTGTGTGTGTGTGTCTGTGTGTGTGTCTGTGTGTGTGTCTGTGTGTGTGTCTGTGTGTGTGTCTGTGTGTGTGTCTGTGTGTGTGTCTGTGTGTGTGTCTGTGTGTGTGTCTGTGTGTGTGTCTGTGTGTGTGTCTGTGTGTGTGTCTGTGTGTGTGTCTGTGTGTGTGTCTGTGTGTGTGTCTGTGTGTGTGTCTGTGTGTGTGTCTGTGTGTGTGTCTGTGTGTGTGTCTGTGTGTGTGTCTGTGTGTGTGTCTGTGTGTGTGTCTGTGTGTGTGTCTGTGTGTGTGTCTGTGTGTGTGTCTGTGTGTGTGTCTGTGTGTGTGTCTGTGTGTGTGTCTGTGTGTGTGTCTGTGTGTGTGTCTGTGTGTGTGTCTGTGTGTGTGTCTGTGTGTGTGTCTGTGTGTGTGTCTGTGTGTGTGTCTGTGTGTGTGTCTGTGTGTGTGTCTGTGTGTGTGTCTGTGTGTGTGTCTGTGTGTGTGTCTGTGTGTGTGTCTGTGTGTGTGTCTGTGTGTGTGTCTGTGTGTGTGTCTGTGTGTGTGTCTGTGTGTGTGTCTGTGTGTGTGTCTGTGTGTGTGTCTGTGTGTGTGTCTGTGTGTGTGTCTGTGTGTGTGTCTGTGTGTGTGTCTGTGTGTGTGTCTGTGTGTGTGTCTGTGTGTGTGTCTGTGTGTGTGTCTGTGTGTGTGTCTGTGTGTGTGTCTGTGTGTGTGTCTGTGTGTGTGTCTGTGTGTGTGTCTGTGTGTGTGTCTGTGTGTGTGTCTGTGTGTGTGTCTGTGTGTGTGTCTGTGTGTGTGTCTGTGTGTGTGTCTGTGTGTGTGTCTGTGTGTGTGTCTGTGTGTGTGTCTGTGTGTGTGTCTGTGTGTGTGTCTGTGTGTGTGTCTGTGTGTGTGTCTGTGTGTGTGTCTGTGTGTGTGTCTGTGTGTGTGTCTGTGTGTGTGTCTGTGTGTGTGTCTGTGTGTGTGTCTGTGTGTGTGTCTGTGTGTGTGTCTGTGTGTGTGTCTGTGTGTGTGTCTGTGTGTGTGTCTGTGTGTGTGTCTGTGTGTGTGTCTGTGTGTGTGTCTGTGTGTGTGTCTGTGTGTGTGTCTGTGTGTGTGTCTGTGTGTGTGTCTGTGTGTGTGTCTGTGTGTGTGTCTGTGTGTGTGTCTGTGTGTGTGTCTGTGTGTGTGTCTGTGTGTGTGTCTGTGTGTGTGTCTGTGTGTGTGTCTGTGTGTGTGTCTGTGTGTGTGTCTGTGTGTGTGTCTGTGTGTGTGTCTGTGTGTGTGTCTGTGTGTGTGTCTGTGTGTGTGTCTGTGTGTGTGTCTGTGTGTGTGTCTGTGTGTGTGTCTGTGTGTGTGTCTGTGTGTGTGTCTGTGTGTGTGTCTGTGTGTGTGTCTGTGTGTGTGTCTGTGTGTGTGTCTGTGTGTGTGTCTGTGTGTGTGTCTGTGTGTGTGTCTGTGTGTGTGTCTGTGTGTGTGTCTGTGTGTGTGTCTGTGTGTGTGTCTGTGTGTGTGTCTGTGTGTGTGTCTGTGTGTGTGTCTGTGTGTGTGTCTGTGTGTGTGTCTGTGTGTGTGTCTGTGTGTGTGTCTGTGTGTGTGTCTGTGTGTGTGTCTGTGTGTGTGTCTGTGTGTGTGTCTGTGTGTGTGTCTGTGTGTGTGTCTGTGTGTGTGTCTGTGTGTGTGTCTGTGTGTGTGTCTGTGTGTGTGTCTGTGTGTGTGTCTGTGTGTGTGTCTGTGTGTGTGTCTGTGTGTGTGTCTGTGTGTGTGTCTGTGTGTGTGTCTGTGTGTGTGTCTGTGTGTGTGTCTGTGTGTGTGTCTGTGTGTGTGTCTGTGTGTGTGTCTGTGTGTGTGTCTGTGTGTGTGTCTGTGTGTGTGTCTGTGTGTGTGTCTGTGTGTGTGTCTGTGTGTGTGTCTGTGTGTGTGTCTGTGTGTGTGTCTGTGTGTGTGTCTGTGTGTGTGTCTGTGTGTGTGTCTGTGTGTGTGTCTGTGTGTGTGTCTGTGTGTGTGTCTGTGTGTGTGTCTGTGTGTGTGTCTGTGTGTGTGTCTGTGTGTGTGTCTGTGTGTGTGTCTGTGTGTGTGTCTGTGTGTGTGTCTGTGTGTGTGTCTGTGTGTGTGTCTGTGTGTGTGTCTGTGTGTGTGTCTGTGTGTGTGTCTGTGTGTGTGTCTGTGTGTGTGTCTGTGTGTGTGTCTGTGTGTGTGTCTGTGTGTGTGTCTGTGTGTGTGTCTGTGTGTGTGTCTGTGTGTGTGTCTGTGTGTGTGTCTGTGTGTGTGTCTGTGTGTGTGTCTGTGTGTGTGTCTGTGTGTGTGTCTGTGTGTGTGTCTGTGTGTGTGTCTGTGTGTGTGTCTGTGTGTGTGTCTGTGTGTGTGTCTGTGTGTGTGTCTGTGTGTGTGTCTGTGTGTGTGTCTGTGTGTGTGTCTGTGTGTGTGTCTGTGTGTGTGTCTGTGTGTGTGTCTGTGTGTGTGTCTGTGTGTGTGTCTGTGTGTGTGTCTGTGTGTGTGTCTGTGTGTGTGTCTGTGTGTGTGTCTGTGTGTGTGTCTGTGTGTGTGTCTGTGTGTGTGTCTGTGTGTGTGTCTGTGTGTGTGTCTGTGTGTGTGTCTGTGTGTGTGTCTGTGTGTGTGTCTGTGTGTGTGTCTGTGTGTGTGTCTGTGTGTGTGTCTGTGTGTGTGTCTGTGTGTGTGTCTGTGTGTGTGTCTGTGTGTGTGTCTGTGTGTGTGTCTGTGTGTGTGTCTGTGTGTGTGTCTGTGTGTGTGTCTGTGTGTGTGTCTGTGTGTGTGTCTGTGTGTGTGTCTGTGTGTGTGTCTGTGTGTGTGTCTGTGTGTGTGTCTGTGTGTGTGTCTGTGTGTGTGTCTGTGTGTGTGTCTGTGTGTGTGTCTGTGTGTGTGTCTGTGTGTGTGTCTGTGTGTGTGTCTGTGTGTGTGTCTGTGTGTGTGTCTGTGTGTGTGTCTGTGTGTGTGTCTGTGTGTGTGTCTGTGTGTGTGTCTGTGTGTGTGTCTGTGTGTGTGTCTGTGTGTGTGTCTGTGTGTGTGTCTGTGTGTGTGTCTGTGTGTGTGTCTGTGTGTGTGTCTGTGTGGCATCTCTGCTTTATTGACCTGGTCAAGGCCTATGATACCATCAGTAGGACTGGGCTCTGGGTTGTTCTTCGTGCTTTCGGAGTCCCTGACCCTCTGCTCACGATCATTAAGGACCTTCATGATGGTGAGCGGGCCCGGGTAAAACTACGTGGCCGGGAGTCGGAGCCTTTCCCTGTACACCTTGGGGTGCGACAGGGATGTCCTCTGGCTCCCACATTATTTAACATCTATTTCGACTGCGTAGTTCGTGAAGCCTTCAATAGCTGTACCGGGGGAATTACCATTTGGTACAGATACAATGGGAGGCTGATCGACGCCCGGGTGCGATCAAGGGATGGCTCCCTATTGGTCAACCACGTTATGTATGCCGATGATTTGGTAATAGCTGCTCATTCAGAAGAGGAGTTGGAGACGCTGCTGCTGAGACTGGAGCGTGCCACTAAGAGGTGGGGCCTTACCATCAGCCCCACCAAAACTAAGCACCTGCCTGGGTATTTTGTACCATCGGGCACTCCGCCCCCACAACTCCCAATCGGTGATGGGGCAGTTGTGGAGAGAGTAGAGAGTTTCCCATACCTGGGCAGTGTGCTCATGACCGGCTCCAGTTTATCAGCAGAGGTCTCACTCCGAATCAGTCGAGCGGCAATATCTTTTCATCGGTTGCGTAACGCTGTGTGGAAGCTACCTGGTCTGTCGCTCCGCACGAAGCTTCAGGTCTTCTCGGCCACGGTCATTCCCTCCCTTCTCTATGCTTGCGAAACGTGGACCCCCCTAGTGGAGCATCTTCGCCGGTTGGAAACATTTAGGCTGGCCTGCCTACGATCCATCCTGGGTTTAACCAGGCTGGATTGTGTGAGGAGCTCACAAGTCCTTGAAAGATCTGGGCAAAGTCCCATCAGTGAGCTCCTCCGGCAGGCAAGGCTGCGTTGGCTGGGTCATGTAGCCCGCATGCCCAGCCACCGCATGCCTAAACAGCTTTTGTTCGGCCGGATCGAGGGGGCTAAACGGGCGCGGCACGGGCTAGAGAGGAGATGGAGTGATGTGGTACAGGAGGACGTGGAGCTGAGTGGACTTGCCGATGACTGGTACCAGCGGTGTCAAGATCGGCCTCAGTGGAGGAGGCTCGTGAAGGACGCTACTGGGCAGTTGGAGGCAGTCGCCCTCCAACAACAACGGAGGGCGGAGGAGCGACGCTCACAACAACGAGCGGAGCGCCGGGTGGCTAAAGCACAGCAAGTTGGCACAGTAGGGGGCACAGGTGGTGCATCAGCCAGTCATCTCGGTCATCTCGGTCAGTCGACCCGTGGCACCTGGGTCTGCCCCGTGACCTCCTGCCAGCGGGCGTTCGACACTTCACGTGGCCTCAAGGTGCACATGGCCTGGCACAAGCTTCGTGGTGACGTCACCGCCACTTAGTGGCGAATGGCGGTTGTTGTTGTGTCTGTGTGTGTGTGTCTGTGTGTGTGTCTGTATGTGTGTGTCTGTGTGTGTGTCTGTGTGTGTGTGTCTATGTGTCTATGTGTGTCTGTGTGTGTCTGTGTGTGTGTCTGTGTGTGTGTGTCTGTGTGTGTGTCTGTGTGTGTGTGTCTGTGTGTGTGTCTGTGTGTGTCTGTGTGTCTGTCTGTGTGTGTGTCTGTGTGTGTGTGTGTCTGTGTGTGTGTCTGTGTGTGTCTGTGTGTCTGTCTGGGTGTGTGTCTGTGTGTGTGTCTGGGTGTGTCTGTCTGTGTGTGTCTGTGTGTGTCTGTGTGTGTGTCTGTGTGTCTGTCTGTGTGTCTGTGTGTGTCTGTGTGTCTGTCTGTGTGACTGTGTGTGTGTGTCTGTGTGTGTGTGTGTCTGTGTGTGTGTGTGACTGTGTGTGTGTCTGTGTGTGTGTGTGACTGTGTGTGTGTGTGTGTCTGTGTGTGTCTGTGTGTCTGTCTGGGTGTGTGTCTGTGTGTGTGTCTGTGTGTGTGTCTGTGTATGTCTGTGTGTGTCTGTGTGTGTCTGTGTGTGTCTGTGTGTCTGTCTGTGTGTCTGTGTGTCTGTGTGTGTCTGTGTGTCTGTCTGTGTGTGTGACTGTGTGTGTGTGTCTGTGTGTGTGTGTGTGTGTCTGTATGTGTGTGTGACTGTGTGTGTGTGTGTGTGTCTGTCTGTGTGTGTCTGTGTGTGTCTGTGTGTGTGTCTGTGTGTGTGTCTGTGTGTGTCTGTGTGTCTGCCTGTGTGTCTGTGTGTCTGTGTGTGTCTGTCTGTGTGTGTCTGTGTGTCTGTCTGGGTGTGTGTCTGTGTGTGTGTCTGTGTGTGTGTCTGGGTGTGTCTGTTTGTCTGTCTGTGTGTGTCTGTGTGTGTCTGTGTGTGTGTCTGTGTGCCTGTCTGTGTGTCTGTGTGTCTGTGTGTGTCTGTCTGTGTGTGTGAC
>NW_027620753.1:0-25000 GCF_964198595.1 Lampetra fluviatilis | reverse complement strand
TGTGTGTGTGTCTGTGTGTGTGTCTGTGTGTCTATGTGTCTATGTGTGTCTGTGTCTGTCTGTGTGTGTGTGTCTATGTGTGTTTGTGTGTGTGTGTCTACGTGTCTGTGTGTGTGTATGTGTGTGTCTTTGTTTATGTGTCTGTGTGTGTGTCTGCTGCTCAAGGGGGTTTCCAGCGCGATGCCGTTCATGGCGCGGGGGCAGGGGGCGGGGGAGTTGTGGCGGTGGGTGCACGGGGGTTGGGGGAGGGGCCGGGGGGGTTGGGGGAGGGGCTTATTGGTTGTGGGGGGCGGGGTGAAGTGAAGGGGGCGGGGTGCAGGGCGGTGGTAGTAGGAGGGGCAGGGAGCGGGGCGTGCTGGTTGAGTGACAGCTGCGGCTTCTGCTTCTTGTCAGAAGCTGCGCAGCGAGAGGAGGCGAGAGGCGAAGACCCCGAGAGCTCAGAGACTCCGCCAGGTGAGGGGGGGGGCACGGGGACAGAGGGGGACACGGGGTGATGGGGGGACACGGGGTGAGGGGGACACGGGTTCTGGTCTCGGGCTCTCTGAGCCCCGAGCAGAGCGGTAGTTAAATAGTGAGTGAGTTGAATAGTTAAACAGTGAGTTATAACTAGTGAGTGAGTTATAACTAGTGAGTAATTACGTGCCGAGACGGCAGCGACCAATGGGAGCGGGGCAACGGGGCTCGCCGCGCGCTCTGATTGGTCCCCTGGCGAAGGGGGTTTCCGCGGCGTTTCTCTCAACCCGACCCGGACCCGCGCCGCTTCGGAAATCCCCGGCGGTGACGTCACCGTGCGAACACGCCCAGAGGGGGGGGGGGGCGTGGGGGGGGGGCGCGGGGGCTGCGGGGGGGAGGGGCAGGTGAGGGGACAAGGGGAGGGGTGAGGGGGACACTCCACCCCCACCACGAGGCCTCGGCAAGGCAAGGTAAAAGTTAAAAGGTAAAAAGAACGACCCTACCTTTTACCTTACCTTTTACCTTACCACAATACAATCACTCTACACCTTTTACCCTTTAGTAGGTAAGGTAAAAGGTAAAAAGCAACGAGCCTACCTTTACCCTACCTTGCACCCTTCCCATACAAATTACACGATTACAGGGTAATTACTGGGGTACTACTACACATGACAAAGGTTTATAACGGTAAATGCTACAAGGTAGAGCGCTTTATTCATATAGAATACTCTCGATGATTCCAATTTTACACGCTTTCTTTGAACTCACGCTGTCTGTCGTTGTCGTTATTGTTGTATCCTCAAATCTTGAAACTAAATTTTTACCCACTTCCTAATGTGGTATCGACTGCAAACTTGGTATACTTAGGTCATACTGATGACAATACTATATTCTATAATAAAAAAATCTATATATTTTTAAACAATCTTTTTTAGATGTTATGTTTCAGCTTGGGTCTAATTGTCCACGCTCAACTGACGTTGGCTGTAATTGGCCACGTTCCCTTACGTTGTGGCAAGCTTCGGGGCCACTTCCTGGAGTCGTGGAGTTCTGCCACTACTAGTACATTTAATAAAAGCGTGTTTTTAATCAAGTTTATTTTAATATTACTTATTAAATGTAGGCCACGGACTGCGCGACGGAGCTTTTAGCGGTAAACAAGCTACCGTATTTACCGGGTAATACTTCGCGCTACCTTTACCCTACCCTTTACCTTACCCCTTGGCATGTCGACATCTTTACCCTTTACCCTTTTACCCGGTAAAAAGGGTAAATTACCTTACCTTGCCGAGGCCTACCCACAACTCCTAATTGGTGATGGGGCAGTTGTAGAGAGAGTGGAGAGTTTCCCATACTTTTTTCATCGGTTGCGTAACGCTGTGTGGAAGCTTCAGGTCTTCTCGGCCACAGTCATTCCCTCCCTTCTCTATGCTTGCGAAATGTGGACCCCCCTAATGGAACATCTTTGCCGGTTGGAAACATTTAGGCTGGCCTGCCTACGATCCATCCTGGGTTTAACCACGCTGGATTGTGTGAGGAGCTCACAAATCCTTGAGAGATGTGGACAAAGTCCCATCGGTGAGCTCCGGCAGGCAAGGCTTGCGTTGGCTGGGTCATGTAGCCCGCATGCCCAGCCACCGCATGCCTAAACAGCTTTTGTTCGGCCGGATCGAGGGGGCTAAACGGGCGCGGCACGGGCTAGAGAAGAGATGGAGTGATGTGGTAGAGGAGGACGTGGAGCTGAGTGGACTTGCCGATGACTGGTACCAGCGGTGTCAAGATCGGCCTCTGTGGAGGAGGCTCGTGAAGGACGCTACTGGGCAGTTGGAGGCAGTCACCCTCCAACAACAACGGAGGGCGGAGGAGCGACGCTCACAACAACGAGCGGAGCGCCGGGTGGCTAAAGCACAGCAAGTTGGCACAGTAGGGGGCACAGGTGGTGCATCAGCCAGTCATCTCGGTCAGTCGACCCGTGGCACCTGGGTCTGCCCCTTGACCTCCTGCCAGCGGGCGTTCGACACTTCACGTGGCCTCAAGGTGCACTTGGCCTGGCACAAGCGTCGTGGTGACGTCACCGCCACTTAGTTGCGAATGGCGGTTGTTGCTTGCTGGAATAAGACGAAAAAAACGGCATAGATCCAGCCCCTTGGGCTCATTACAGCACTCAGATACAACACAGACACTCACACTCACGTGTAGCCTTAACAGACTGTAGGGGCAAGTGCTGTTAGCGAGTAGCACCTATGAAGGCCGGAACGGTACACGAGTGGGTGGGTGGCCAGCACCACGCCCGGCCGCCTTTGTCTCCCCAGTGCTAGCGATGATGTTTACACATCGCACCAGTTACCAATCAGAGCGCGTGGCCAATCGGAGCGGGGCAGCGAGCCTCGTCCTGTGCCCCGATTGGTCGCCTGCTGCTCAAGGGGGTTTCCAGCGCGATGCCGTGCACGGCCCGGGGGGGAGGGGCGGGGGGTTGTGGGGGGCGGGGTGAAGTGAAGGGGGCGGGGTGAAGTGAAGGGGGCGGGGTGCAGGGCGGTGTTTGTAGGAGGGGCAGGGGGCGGGGCGTGCTAGTTGAGTGACAGCTGCGGCTTCTGTTTCTTGTCAGAAGCTGCGCAGCGAGAGGAGGCGAGAGGCGAAGACCCCGAGAGCTCAGAGACTCCACCAGGTGAGGGGGGGGGCACGGGGACGGGGGGACAAGGGGTCCTGGTCTCGGGTTCTCTGAGCCCCGAGCAGAGCGGTAGTTAAATAGCGAATGAGTTAAATAGCGAGTGAGTTGAATAGTGAGTAAAATAATGAGTGAATTGAATAGTGAGTTGAGTTGAATAGTGAGTTGAATAGTGAGTTAGTTAACTAGTGAGTGAGTTATAACGAGTGAGTGTTTACGTGCCGAGACGGCGACCAATGGGAGCGGGGCAACGGGGCTCGCCGCGCGCTCTGATTGGTCCCCTGGCGAAGGGGGTTTCCGCGGCGTTTCTCTCAACCCGACCCGGACCCGCGCCGCTTCGGAAATCCCCCAGAGGGGTGACGTCACCGTGCGAACACGCCCAGAGGGGGGGGGGGCGCTGGGGGGGGGGCAGGTGAGGGGACAAGGGGAGGGGTGAGGGGGACACTCCACCCCCACCACGAGGCCTCGGCAAGGCAAGGTAAAAGTTAAAAGGTAAAAAGAACGAGCCTACCTTTACCCTACCTTTTACCTTACCACAATACAATCACTCTACACCTTTTACACTTTAGCAGGTAAGGTAAAAAGCAATGACCCTATCTTTACCCTTACCCCATACAAATTACACGATTACAGGGTAATTACTGGGGTACTACTACACATGACAAAGGTTTATAACGGTAAATGCTACAAGGTAGAGCGCTTTATTCATATAGAATACTCTCGATGATTCCAATGTTACATGCTTTCTTTGAACTCTGTTGTTGTCGTCGTCGTTGTATCCTCAAATCTTGTAACTCAATTATAACCCACTTCCCAATGTGGTATCGATTGCAAACTTGGTATATTTACGTCATACTGATGACAACACTATATTCTATCATTAAAAATATATATTTTTAAAAACCCTCTTTTGTATATGTTATGTTTTGGCTTGGGTCTAATTGTCCACACTCAACTGACGTTGGCTGTAATTGGCCACGGCCCCTTACGTTGTGGCAAGCTTCGGGGCCACTTCCTGGAGTCGTGGAGTTTTGCACTACTAGTACATTTAATAAAAGCGTGTTTTTAAAAAGTTTTTACAAATATTTATTAAATGAAGGCCACGGACTGCGCCACGGAGCTTCTAGCGGTAAACAAGGTACCGTATTTACCGGGTAATACTTCGCGCTACCTTTACCCTACCCTTTACCTTACCCCTTGGCACGTCGACATCTTTACCCTTTACCTTAACCCTTTTACCCGGTACAAAGGGTAAATTACTTACCTTGCCGAGGCCTACCCACAACTCCCAATTGGTGATGGGGCATTTGTGGAGAGAGTGGAGAGTTTCCCATACCTGGGCAGTGAGCTTATGACCGGCTCCAGTTTAACAGCAGAGGTCTCACTCCGAATCAGTCGAGCGGCAATATCTTTTCATCGGTTGCGTAACGCTGTGTGGAAGCTTCAGGTCTTCTCGGCCACAGTCATTCCCTCCCTTCTCTATGCTTGCGAAATGTGGACCCCCCTAATGGAACATCTTTGCCGGTTGGAAACATTTAGGCTGGCCTGCCTACGATCCATCCTGGGTTTAACCACGCTGGATTGTGTGAGGAGCTCACAAATCCTTGAGAGATGTGGACAAAGTCCCATCGGTGAGCTCCGGCAGGCAAGGCTTGCGTTGGCTGGGTCATGTAGCCCGCATGCCCAGCCACCGCATGCCTAAACAGCTTTTGTTCGGCCGGATCGAGGGGGCTAAACGGGCGCGGCACGGGCTAGAGAAGAGATGGAGTGATGTGGTAGAGGAGGACGTGGAGCTGAGTGGACTTGCCGATGACTGGTACCAGCGGTGTCAAGATCGGCCTCTGTGGAGGAGGCTCGTGAAGGACGCTACTGGGCAGTTGGAGGCAGTCACCCTCCAACAACAACGGAGGGCGGAGGAGCGACGCTCACAACAACGAGCGGAGCGCCGGGTGGCTAAAGCACAGCAAGTTGGCACAGTAGGGGGCACAGGTGGTGCATCAGCCAGTCATCTCGGTCAGTCGACCCGTGGCACCTGGGTCTGCCCCTTGACCTCCTGCCAGCGGGCGTTCGACACTTCACGTGGCCTCAAGGTGCACTTGGCCTGGCACAAGCGTCGTGGTGACGTCACCGCCACTTAGTTGCGAATGGCGGTTGTTGCTTGCTGGAATAAGACGAAAAAAACGGCATAGATCCAGCCCCTTGGGCTCATTACAGCACTCAGATACAACACAGACACTCACACTCACGTGTAGCCTTAACAGACTGTAGGGGCAAGTGCTGTTAGCGAGTAGCACCTATGAAGGCCGGAACGGTACACGAGTGGGTGGGTGGCCAGCACCACGCCCGGCCGCCTTTGTCTCCCCAGTGCTAGCGATGATGTTTACACATCGCACCAGTTACCAATCAGAGCGCGTGGCCAATCGGAGCGGGGAAGCGAGCCTCGTCCTGCGCCCCGATTGGTCGCCTGCTGC
Organism: Lampetra fluviatilis; assembly: GCF_964198595.1. Classification (NCBI taxonomy): domain Eukaryota; kingdom Metazoa; phylum Chordata; class Hyperoartia; order Petromyzontiformes; family Petromyzontidae; genus Lampetra; species Lampetra fluviatilis. The sequence goes on along the minus strand of NW_027620753.1, from coordinate 19,411 downwards.
TCAAGGGGGTTTCCAGCGCGATGCCGTGCACGGCCCGGGGGGGAGGGGCGGGGGGTTGTGGGGGGCGGGGTGAAGTGAAGGGGGCGGGGTGAAGTGAAGGGGGCGGGGTGCAGGGCGGTGTTTGTAGGAGGATCAGGGGGCGGGGCGTGCTAGTTGAGTGACAGCTGCGGCTTCTGTTTCTTGTCAGAAGCTGCGCAGCGAGAGGAGGCGAGAGGCGAAGACCCCGAGAGCTCAGAGACTCCGCCAGGTGAGGGGGGGGGCACGGGGACAGGGGGGGACAAGGGGTCCTGGTCTCGGGTTCTCTGAGCCCCGAGCAGAGCGGTAGTTAAATAGCGAATGAGTTAAATAGTGAGTGAGTTGAATAGTGAGTGATTTGAATATTGAGTTAAATAGCGAGTGAGTTGAATAGTGAGTGAGTTGAATAGTGAGTGATTTGAATAGTGAGTAAAATAATGAGTGAATTGAATAGTGAGTGAGTTGAATAGTGAGTTAGTTAACTAGCGAGTAAGTTATAACTCGTGAGTGTTTACGTGCCGAGGCAGCGACCAATGGGAGCGGGGCAACGGGGCTCGTCGCGCGCTCTGATTGGTCCCCTGGCGAAGGGGGTTTCCGCGGCGTTTCTCTCAACCCGACCCGGACCCGCGCCGCTTCGGAAATCCCCGGCGGTGACGTCACCGTGCGAACACGCCCAGAGGGGGGGGGGGCGTGGGGGGGGGGGCGCGGGGGCTGTGGGGGGGGGGGCAGGTGAGGGGACAAGGGGAGGGGTGAGGGGGACACTCCACCCCCACCACCAGGCCTCGGCAAGGTAAAAGTTAAAAGGTAAAAAGAACGACCCTACCTTTTACCTTACCTTTTACCTTACCACAATACAATCACTCTACACCTTTTACCCTTTAGTAGGTAAGGTAAAAGGTAAAAAGCAACGAGCCTACCTTTACCCTACCTTGCACCCTTCCCATACAAATTACACGATTACAGGGTAATTACTGGGGTACTACTACACATGACAAAGGTTTATAACGGTAAATGCTACAAGGTAGAGCGCTTTATTCAAATAGAATACTCTCGATGATTCCAATTTTACACGCTTTCTTTGAACTCACGCTGTCTGTCGTTGTCGTTATTGTTGTATCCTCAAATCTTGAAACTAAATTTTTACCCACTTCCTAATGTGGTATCGACTGCAAACTTGGTATACTTAGGTCATACTGATGACAATACTATATTCTATAATAAAAAAATCTATATATTTTTAAACAATCTTTTTTAGATGTTATGTTTCAGCTTGGGTCTAATTGTCCACGCTCAACTGACGTTGGCTGTAATTGGCCACGTTCCCTTACGTTGTGGCAAGCTTCGGGGCCACTTCCTGGAGTCGTGGAGTTCTGCCACTACTAGTACATTTAATAAAAGCGTGTTTTTAAAAAAGTTTTGACAAATATTATTATTAAATGAAGGCCACGGACTGCGCCACGGAGCTTTTAGCGGTAAACAAGGTACCGTATTTACCGGGTAATACTTCGCGCTACCTTTACCCTACCTTTTACCTTACCCCTTGGCATGTCGACACCTTTACCCTTTACCTTAACCCTTTCACCTGGTAAAAAGGGTAAATTACTTACCTTGCCGAGGCCTACCCACAACTCCTAATTGGTGATGGGGCAGTTGTGGAGAGAGTGGAGAGTTTCCCATACTTTTTTCATCGGTTGCGTATCGCTGTGTGGAAGCTTCAGGTCTTCTCGGCCACAGTCATTCCCTCCCTTCTCTATGCTTGCGAAATGTGGACCCCCCTAATGGAACATCTTTGCCGGTTGGAAACATTTAGGCTGGCCTGCCTACGATCCATCCTGGGTTTAACCACGCTGGATTGTGTGAGGAGCTCACAAATCCTTGAGAGATGTGGACAAAGTCCCATCGGTGAGCTCCGGCAGGCAAGGCTTGCGTTGGCTGGGTCATGTAGCCCGCATGCCCAGCCACCGCATGCCTAAACAGCTTTTGTTCGGCCGGATCGAGGGGGCTAAACGGGCGCGGCACGGGCTAGAGAAGAGATGGAGTGATGTGGTAGAGGAGGACGTGGAGCTGAGTGGACTTGCCGATGACTGGTACCAGCGGTGTCAAGATCGGCCTCTGTGGAGGAGGCTCGTGAAGGACGCTACTGGGCAGTTGGAGGCAGTCACCCTCCAACAACAACGGAGGGCGGAGGAGCGACGCTCACAACAACGAGCGGAGCGCCGGGTGGCTAAAGCACAGCAAGTTGGCACAGTAGGGGGCACAGGTGGTGCATCAGCCAGTCATCTCGGTCAGTCGACCCGTGGCACCTGGGTCTGCCCCTTGACCTCCTGCCAGCGGGCGTTCGACACTTCACGTGGCCTCAAGGTGCACTTGGCCTGGCACAAGCGTCGTGGTGACGTCACCGCCACTTAGTTGCGAATGGCGGTTGTTGCTTGCTGGAATAAGACGAAAAAAACGGCATAGATCCAGCCCCTTGGGCTCATTACAGCACTCAGATACAACACAGACACTCACACTCACGTGTAGCCTTAACAGACTGTAGGGGCAAGTGCTGTTAGCGAGTAGCACCTATGAAGGCCGGAACGGTACACGAGTGGGTGGGTGGCCAGCACCACGCCCGGCCGCCTTTGTCTCCCCAGTGCTAGCGATGATGTTTACACATCGCACCAGTTACCAATCAGAGCGCGTGGCCAATCGGAGCGGGGCAGCGAGCCTCGTCCTGTGCCCCGATTGGTCGCCTGCTGCTCAAGGGGGTTTCCAGCGCGATGCCGTGCACGGCCCGGGGGGGAGGGGCGGGGGGTTGTGGGGGGCGGGGTGAAGTGAAGGGGGCGGGGTGAAGTGAAGGGGGCGGGGTGCAGGGCGGTGTTTGTAGGAGGGGCAGGGGGCGGGGCGTGCTAGTTGAGTGACAGCTGCGGCTTCTGTTTCTTGTCAGAAGCTGCGCAGCGAGAGGAGGCGAGAGGCGAAGACCCCGAGAGCTCAGAGACTCCGCCAGGTGAGGGGGGGGGGCACGGGGACGGGGGGACAAGGGGTCCTGGTCTCGGGTTCTCTGAGCCCCGAGCAGAGCGGTAGTTAAATAGCGAATGAGTTAAATAGCGAGTGAGTTGAATAGTGAGTAAAATAATGAGTGAATTGAATAGTGAGTGAGTTGAATAGTGAGTTGAATAGTGAGTTAGTTAACTAGTGAGTGAGTTATAACGAGTGAGTGTTTACGTGCCGAGACGGCGACCAATGGGAGCGGGGCAACGGGGCTCGCCGCGCGCTCTGATTGGTCCCCTGGCGAAGGGGGTTTCCGCGGCGTTTCTCTCAACCCGACCCGGACCCGCGCCGCTTCGGAAATCCCCCAGAGGGGTGACGTCACCGTGCGAACACGCCCAGAGGGGGGGGGGGGCGCTGGGGGGGGGGCAGGTGAGGGGACAAGGGGAGGGGTGAGGGGGACACTCCACCCCCACCACGAGGCCTCGGCAAGGCAAGGTAAAAGTTAAAAGGTAAAAAGAACGAGCCTACCTTTACCCTACCTTTTACCTTACCACAATACAATCACTCTACACCTTTTACACTTTAGCAGGTAAGGTAAAAAGCAATGACCCTATCTTTACCCTTACCCCATACAAATTACACGATTACAGGGTAATTACTGGGGTACTACTACACATGACAAAGGTTTATAACGGTAAATGCTACAAGGTAGAGCGCTTTATTCATATAGAATACTCTCGATGATTCCAATGTTACATGCTTTCTTTGAACTCTGTTGTTGTCGTCGTCGTTGTATCCTCAAATCTTGTAACTCAATTATAACCCACTTCCCAATGTGGTATCGATTGCAAACTTGGTATATTTACGTCATACTGATGACAACACTATATTCTATCATTAAAAATATATATTTTTAAAAACCCTCTTTTGTATATGTTATGTTTCGGCTTGGGTCTAATTGTCCACACTCAACTGACGTTGGCTGTAATTGGCCACGGCCCCTTACGTTGTGGCAAGCTTCGGGGCCACTTCCTGGAGTCGTGGAGTTTTGCACTACTAGTACATTTAATAAAAGCGTGTTTTTAAAAAGTTTTTACAAATATTTATTAAATGAAGGCCACGGACTGCGCCACGGAGCTTCTAGCGGTAAACAAGGTACCATATTTACCGGGTAATACTTCGCGCTACCTTTACCCTACCCTTTACCTTACCCCTTGGCACGTCGACATCTTTACCCTTTACCTTAACCCTTTTACCCGGTACAAAGGGTAAATTACTTACCTTGCCGAGGCCTACCCACAACTCCCAATTGGTGATGGGGCATTTGTGGAGAGAGTGGAGAGTTTCCCATACCTGGGCAGTGAGCTTATGACCGGCTCCAGTTTAACAGCAGAGGTCTCACTCCGAATCAGTCGAGCGGCAATATCTTTTCATCGGTTGCGTAACGCTGTGTGGAAGCTTCAGGTCTTCTCGGCCACAGTCATTCCCTCCCTTCTCTATGCTTGCGAAATGTGGACCCCCCTAATGGAACATCTTTGCCGGTTGGAAACATTTAGGCTGGCCTGCCTACGATCCATCCTGGGTTTAACCACGCTGGATTGTGTGAGGAGCTCACAAATCCTTGAGAGATGTGGACAAAGTCCCATCGGTGAGCTCCGGCAGGCAAGGCTTGCGTTGGCTGGGTCATGTAGCCCGCATGCCCAGCCACCGCATGCCTAAACAGCTTTTGTTCGGCCGGATCGAGGGGGCTAAACGGGCGCGGCACGGGCTAGAGAAGAGATGGAGTGATGTGGTAGAGGAGGACGTGGAGCTGAGTGGACTTGCCGATGACTGGTACCAGCGGTGTCAAGATCGGCCTCAGTGGAGGAGGCTCGTGAAGGACGCTGCTGGGCAGTTGGAGGCAGTCGCCCTCCAACAACAACGGAGGGCGGAGGAGCGACGCTCACAACAACGAGCGGAGCGCCGGGTGGCTTAAGCACAGCAAGTTGGCACAGTAGGGGGCACAGGTGGTGCATCAGCCAGTCATCTCGGTCAGTCGACCCGTGGCACCTGGGTCTGCCCCTTGACCTCCTGCCAGCGGGCGTTCGACACTTCACGTGGCCTCAAGGTGCACTTGGCCTGGCACAAGCGTCGTGGTGACGTCACCGCCACTTAGTTGCGAATGGCGGTTGTTGCTTGCTGGAATAAGACGAAAAAAACGGCATAGATCCAGCCCCTTGGGCTCATTACAGCACTCAGATACAACACAGACACTCACACTCACGTGTAGCCTTAACAGACTGTAGGGGCAAGTGCTGTTAGCGAGTAGCACCTATGAAGGCCGGAACGGTACACGAGTGGGTGGGTGGCCAGCACCACGCCCGGCCGCCTTTGTCTCCCCAGTGCTAGCGATGATGTTTACACATCGCACCAGTTACCAATCAGAGCGCGTGGCCAATCGGAGCGGGGCAGCGAGCCTCGTCCTGTGCCCCGATTGGTCGCCTGCTGCTCAAGGGGGTTTCCAGCGCGATGCCGTGCACGGCCCGGGGGGGAGGGGCGGGGGGTTGTGGGGGGCGGGGTGAAGTGAAGGGGGCGGGGTGAAGTGAAGGGGGCGGGGTGCAGGGCGGTGTTTGTAGGAGGATCAGGGGGCGGGGCGTGCTAGTTGAGTGACAGCTGCGGCTTCTGTTTCTTGTCAGAAGCTGCGCAGCGAGAGGAGGCGAGAGGCGAAGACCCCGAGAGCTCAGAGACTCCGCCAGGTGAGGGGGGGGGCACGGGGACAGGGGGGGACAAGGGGTCCTGGTCTCGGGTTCTCTGAGCCCCGAGCAGAGCGGTAGTTAAATAGCGAATGAGTTAAATAGTGAGTGAGTTGAATAGTGAGTGATTTGAATATTGAGTTAAATAGCGAGTGAGTTGAATAGTGAGTAAAATAATGAGTGAATTGAATAGTGAGTGAGTTGAATAGTGAGTTAGTTAACTAGCGAGTAAGTTATAACTCGTGAGTGTTTACGTGCCGAGACGGCAGCGACCAATGGGAGCGGGGCAACGGGGCTCGCCGCGCGCTCTGATTGGTCCCCTGGCGAAGGGGGTTTCCGCGGCGTTTCTCTCAACCCGACCCGGACCCGCGCCGCTTCGGAAATCCCCGGCGGTGACGTCACCGTGCGAACACGCCCAGAGGGGGGGGGGGCGTGGGGGGGGGGGCGCGGGGGCTGCGGGGGGGGGGGGCAGGTGAGGGGACAAGGGGAGGGGTCAGGGGGACACTCCACCCCCACCACCAGGCCTCGGCAAGGTAAAAGTTAAAAGGTAAAAAGAACGACCCTACCTTTTACCTTACCTTTTACCTTACCACAATACAATCACTCTACACCTTTTACCCTTTAGCAGGTAAGGTAAAAGGTAAAAAGCAACGAGCCTACCTTTACCCTACCTTGCACCCTTCCCATACAAATTACACGATTACAGGGTAATTACTGGGGTACTACTACACATGACAAAGGTTTATAACGGTAAATGCTACAAGGTAGAGCGCTTTATTCATATAGAATACTCTCGATGATTCCAATTTTACACGCTTTCTTTGAACTCACGCTGTCTGTCGTTGTCGTTATTGTTGTATCCTCAAATCTTGAAACTAAATTTTTACCCACTTCCTAATGTGGTATCGACTGCAAACTTGGTATACTTAGGTCATACTGATGACAATACTATATTCTATAATAAAAAAATCTATATATTTTTAAACAATCTTTTTTAGATGTTATGTTTCAGCTTGGGTCTAATTGTCCACGCTCAACTGACGTTGGCTGTAATTGGCCACGTTCCCTTACGTTGTGGCAAGCTTCGGGGCCACTTCCTGGAGTCGTGGAGTTCTGCCACTACTAGTACATTTAATAAAAGCGTGTTTTTAATCAAGTTTATTTTAATATTACTTATTAAATGTAGGCCACGGACTGCGCGACGGAGCTTTTAGCGGTAAACAAGGTACCGTATTTACCGGGTAATACTTCGCGCTACCTTTACCCTACCTTTTACCTTACCCCTTGGCATGTCGACACCTTTACCCTTTACCTTAACCCTTTCACCTGGTAAAAAGGGTAAATTACCTTACCTTGCCGAGGCCTACCCACAACTCCTAATTGGTGATGGGGCAGTTGTGGAGAGAGTGGAGAGTTTCCCATACTTTTTTCATCGGTTGCGTATCGCTGTGTGGAAGCTTCAGGTCTTCTCGGCCACAGTCATTCCCTCCCTTCTCTATGCTTGCGAAACGTGGACCCCCCTAATGGAACATCTTTGCCGGTTTGAAACATTTAGGCTGGCCTGCCTACGATCCATCCTGGGTTTAACCAGGCTGGATTGTGTGAGGAGCTCACAAATCCTTGAAAAATGTGGACAAAGTCCCATCGGTGAGCTCCGGCAGGCAAGGCTGCGTTGGCTGGGTCATGTAGCCCGCATGCCCAGCCACCGCATGCCTAAACAGCTTTTGTTCGGCCGGATCGAGGGGGCTAAACGGGCGCGGCACGGGCTAGAGAAGAGATGGAGTGACGTGGTACAGGAGGACGTGGAGCAGAGTGGACTTGCCGATGACTGGTACCAGCGGTGTCAAGATCGGCCTCTGTGGAGGAGGCTCGTGAAGGACGCTACTGGGCAGTTGGAGGCAGTCGACCTCCAAAAACAACGGAGGGCGGAGGAGCGACGCTCACAACAACGAGCGGAGCGCCGGGTGGCTAAAGCACAGCAAGTTGGCACAGTAGGGGGCACAGGTGGTGCATCAGCCAGTCATCTCGGTTATCTCGGTCAGTCGACCCGTGGCACCTGCTGGGTCTGCCCCGTGACCTCCTGCCAGCGGGCGTTCGACACTTCACGTGGCCTCAAGGTGCACATGGCCTGGCACAAGCGTCGTGGTGACGTCACCGCCACTTAGTGGCGAATGGCGGTTGTTGCTTGCTGGAACAAAACGAAAAAACCGGCATAGATCCAGCCCCTTGGGCTTATTACAGCACTCAGACACAGACACTCACACTCACGTGTAGCCTTAACAGACTGTAGGGGCAAGTGCTGCTAGCGAGTAGCACCTATGAAGGCCAGCACGGCACACGAGGGGGTGGGTGGCCAGCACCACGCCCGGCCGCCTTTGTCTCCCCAGTGCTAGCGATGATGTTTACACATCGCACCAGTTACCAATCAGAGCGCGTGGCCAATCGGAGCGGGGCAGCGAGCCTCGTCCTGTGCCCCGATTGGTCGCCTGCTGCTCAAGGGGGTTTCCAGCGCGATGCCGTGCACGGCCCGGGGGGGAGGGGCGGGGGGTTGTGGGGGGCGGGGTGAAGTGAAGGGGGCGGGGTGAAGTGAAGGGGGCGGGGTGCAGGGCGGTGTTTGTAGGAGGAGCAGGGGGCGGGGCGTGCTAGTTGAGTGACAGCTGCGGCTTCTGTTTCTTGTCAGAAGCTGCGCAGCGAGAGGAGGCGAGAGGCGAAGACCCCGAGAGCTCAGAGACTCCGCCAGGTGAGGGGGGGGGCACGGGGACAGGGGGGGACAAGGGGTCCTGGTCTCGGGTTCTCTGAGCCCCGAGCAGAGCGGTAGTTAAATAGCGAATGAGTTAAATAGTGAGTTAGTTCAATAGTGAGTTGAATAGTAAGTGAGTTAAATAGTGAGTGAGTTGAATAGTGAGTGATTTGAATATTGAGTTAAATAGCGAGTGAGTTGAATAGTGAGTAAAATAATGAGTGAATTGAATAGTGAGTGAGTTGAATAGTGAGTTAGTTAACTAGCGAGTAAGTTATAACTCGTGAGTGTTTACGTGGCGAGGCAGCGACCAATGGGAGCGGGGCAACGGGGCTCGCCGCGCGCTCTGATTGGTCCCCTGGCGAAGGGGGTTTCCGCGGCGTTTCTCTCAACCCGACCCGGACCCGCGCCGCTTCGGAAATCCCCGGCGGTGACGTCACCGTGCGAACACGCCCAGAGGGGGGGGGGGGCGTGGGGGGGGCGCGGGGGCTGCGGGGGGGAGGGGCAGGTGAGGGGACAAGGGGAGGGGTGAGGGGGACACTCCACCCCCACCACCAGGCCTCGGCAAGGTAAAAGTTAAAAGGTAAAAAGAACGACCCTACCTTTTACCTTACCTTTTACCTTACCACAATACAATCACTCTACACCTTTTACCCTTTAGCAGGTAAGGTAAAAGGTAAAAAGCAACGAGCCTACCTTTACCCTACCTTGCACCCTTCCCATACAAATTACACGATTACAGGGTAATTACTGGGGTACTACTACACATGACAAAGGTTTATAACGGTAAATGCTACAAGGTAGAGCGCTTTATTCATATAGAATACTCTCGATGATTCCAATTTTACACGCTTTCTTTGAACTCACGCTGTCTGTCGTTGTCGTTATTGTTGTATCCTCAAATCTTGAAACAAAATTTTTACCCACTTCCAAATGTGGTATCGACTGCAAACTTGGTATACTTAGGTCATACTGATGACAATACTATATTCTATAATAAAAAAATCTATATATTTTTAAACAATCTTTTTTAGATGTTATGTTTCAGCTTGGGTCTAATTGTCCACGCTCAACTGACGTTGGCTGTAATTGGCCACGTTCCCTTACGTTGTGGCAAGCTTCGGGGCCACTTCCTGGAGTCGTGGAGTTCTGCCACTACTAGTACATTTAATAAAAGCGTGTTTTTAAAAAAGTTTTGACAAATATTATTATTAAATGAAGGCCACGGACTGCGCCACGGAGCTTTTAGCGGTAAACAAGGTACCGTATTTACCGGGTAATACTTCGCGCTACCTTTACCCTACCTTTTACCTTACCCCTTGGCATGTCGACACCTTTACCCTTTACCTTAACCCTTTCACCTGGTAAAAAGGGTAAATTACCTTACCTTGCCGAGGCCTACCCACAACTCCTAATTGGTGATGGGGCAGTTGTGGAGAGAGTGGAGAGTTTCCCATACTTTTTTCATCGGTTGCGTATCGCTGTGTGGAAGCTTCAGGTCTTCTCGGCCACAGTCATTCCCTCCCTTCTCTACGCTTGCGAAACGTGGACCCCCCTAATGGAACATCTTTGCCGGTTTGAAACATTTAGGCTGGCCTGCCTACGATCCATCCTGGGTTTAACCAGGCTGGATTGTGTGAGGAGCTCACAAATCCTTGAAAAATGTGGACAAAGTCCCATCGGTGAGCTCCGGCAGGCAAGGCTGCGTTGGCTGGGTCATGTAGCCCGCATGCCCAGCCACCGCATGCCTAAACAGCTTTTGTTCGGCCGGATCGAGGGGGCTAAACGGGCGCGGCACGGGCTAGAGAAGAGATGGAGTGACGTGGTACAGGAGGACGTGGAGCTGAGTGGACTTGCCGATGACTGGTACCAGCGGTGTCAAGATCGGCCTCTGTGGAGGAGGCTCGTGAAGGACGCTGCTGGGCAGTTGGAGGCAGTCGACCTCCAAAAACAACGGAGGGCGGAGGAGCGACGCTCACAACAACGAGCGGAGCGCCGGGTGGCTAAAGCACAGCAAGTTGGCACAGTAGGGGGCACAGGTGGTGCATCAGCCAGTCATCTCGGTCATCTCGGTCAGTCGACCCGTGGCACCTGCTGGGTCTGCCCCGTGACCTCCTGCCAGCGGGCGTTCGACACTTCACGTGGCCTCAAGGTGCACATGGCCTGGCACAAGCGTCGTGGTGACGTCACCGCCACTTAGTGGCGAATGGCGGTTGTTGCTTGCTGGAACAAAACGAAAAAACCGGCATAGATCCAGCCCCTTGGGCTTATTACAGCACTCAGACACAGACACTCACACTCACGTGTAGCCTTAACAGACTGTAGGGGCAAGTGCTGCTAGCGAGTAGCACCTATGAAGGCCAGCACGGCACACGAGGGGGTGGGTGGCCAGCACCACGCCCGGCCGCCTTTGTCTCCCCAGTGCTAGCGATGATGTTTACACATCGCACCAGCGACCAATCAGCGCGCAAGCGATCGGAGCGCGGCCAATCAGAGCGGGGCAGCGGGTCTCGTCCCGCGCCCCGATTGGTCGCCTGCTGCTCAAGGGGGTTTCCAGCGCGATGCTGTTCACGGCGCGGGGGGGAGGGGCCGGGGGGGTTGTGGGAGGGGCAGGGGGCGGGGCGTGCTAGTTGAGTGACAGCTGCGGCTTCTGCTTCTTGTCAGAAGCTGCGCAGCGAGAGGAGGCGAGAGGCGAAGTTGAACAGTGACATAGTGAGTGAGTTGAACAGTGACATAGCGAGTGAGTTAAACAGTGACATAGTGAGTGAGTTGAACAGTGACATAGTGAGTGAGTTAAACAGTGACATAGCGAGTGAGTTAAACAGTGACATAGCGAGTGAGTTGAACAGTGACATAGAGAGTGAGTTGAACAGTGACATAGTGAGTGAGTTGAACAGTGACATAGTGAGTGAGTTGAACAGTGACATAGCGAGTGAGTTGAACAGTGACATAGAGAGTGAGTTGAACAGTGACATAGTGAGTGAGTTGAACAGTGACATAGCGAGTGAGTTAAACAGTGACATAGTGAGTGAGTTGAACAGTGACATAGAGAGTGAGTTGAACAGTGACATAGTGAGTGAGTTAAACAGTGACATAGAGAGTGAGTTGAACAGTGACATAGTGAGTGAGTTGAACAGTGACATAGTGAGTGAGTTGAACAGTGACATAGCGAGTGAGTTAAACAGTGACATAGTGAGTGAGTTGAACAGTGACATAGAGAGTGAGTTGAACAGTGACGTAGTGAGTGAGTTGAACAGTGACGTAGTGAGTGAGTTAAACAGTGACGTAGTGAGTGAGTTGAACAGTGACGTAGAGAGTGAGTTGAACAGTGACGTAGTGAGTGAGTTGAACAGTGACATAGAGAGTGAGTTGAACAGTGACATAGAGAGTGAGTTGAACAGTGACATAGAGAGTGAGTTGAACAGTGACATAGAGAGTGAGTTGAACAGTGACGTAGTGAGTGAGTTGAACAGTGACATAGAGAGTGAGTTGAACAGTGACATAGTGAGTGAGTTGAACAGTGACATAGTGAGTGAGTTGAACAGTGACATAGAGAGTGAGTTGAACAGTGACATAGTGAGTGAGTTGAACAGTGACATAGAGAGTGAGTTGAACAGTGACATAGAGAGTGAGTTTAACAGTGACATAGAGAGTGAGTTGAACAGTGACATAGTGAGTGAGTTGAACAGTGACATAGAGAGTGAGTTGAACAGTGACATAGTGAGTGAGTTGAACAGTGACATAGAGAGTGAGTTGAACAGTGACATAGAGAGTGAGTTGAACAGTGACATAGTGAGTGAGTTGAACAGTGACATAGTGAGTGAGTTGAACAGTGACATAGAGAGTGAGTTGAACAGTGACATAGAGAGTGAGTTGAACAGTGACATAGTGAGTGAGTTAAACAGTGACATAGAGAGTGAGTTGAACAGTGACATAGTGAGTGAGTTGAACAGTGACATAGAGAGTGAGTTGAACAGTGACATAGTGAGTGAGTTGAACAGTGACATAGAGAGTGAGTTGAACAGTGACATAGAGAGTGAGTTGAACAGTGACATAGTGAGTGAGTTGAACAGTGACATAGTGAGTGAGTTGAACAGTGACATAGTGAGTGAGTTGAACAGTGACATAGTGAGTGAGTTGAACAGTGACATAGTGAGTGAGTTGAACAGTGACATAGTGAGTGAGTTGAACAGTGACATAGAGAGTGAGTTGAACAGTGACATAGTGAGTGAGTTGAACAGTGACATAGAGAGTGAGTTGAACAGTGACATAGTGAGTGAGTTGAACAGTGACATAGTGAGTGAGTTGAACAGTGACATAGTGAGTGAGTTGAACAGTGACATAGTGAGTGAGTTGAACAGTGACATAGTGAGTGAGTTGAACAGTGACATAGAGAGTGAGTTGAACAGTGACATAGAGAGTGAGTTGAACAGTGACATAGTGAGTGAGTTGAACAGTGACATAGTGAGTGAGTTGAACAGTGACATAGTGAGTGAGTTGAACAGTGACATAGTGAGTGAGTTGAACAGTGACATAGAGAGTGAGTTGAACAGTGACATAGAGAGTGAGTTGAACAGTGACATAGAGAGTGAGTTGAACAGTGACATAGTGAGTGAGTTGAACAGTGACATAGAGAGTGAGTTGAACAGTGACATAGAGAGTGAGTTGAACAGTGACATAGAGAGTGAGTTGAACAGTGACATAGTGAGTGAGTTAAACAGTGACATAGAGAGTGAGTTGAACAGTGACATAGTGAGTGAGTTGAACAGTGACATAGTGAGTGAGTTGAACAGTGACATAAAGAGTGAGTTGAACAGTGACATAGTGAGTGAGTTGAACAGTGACATAGAGAGTGAGTTGAACAGTGACATAGTGAGTGAGTTGAACAGTGACATAGTGAGTGAGTTGAACAGTGACATAGTGAGTGAGTTGAACAGTGACATAGTGAGTGAGTTGAACAGTGACATAGAGAGTGAGTTGAACAGTGACATAGAGAGTGAGTTGAACAGTGACATAGAGAGTGAGTTGAACAGTGACATAGTGAGTGAGTTAAACAGTGACATAGAGAGTGAGTTGAACAGTGACATAGTGAGTGAGTTGAACAGTGACATAGTGAGTGAGTTGAACAGTGACATAAAGAGTGAGTTGAACAGTGACATAGTGAGTGAGTTGAACAGTGACATAGAGAGTGAGTTAAACAGTGACATAGTGAGTGAGTTGAACAGTGACATAGTGAGTGAGTTGAACAGTGACATAGAGAGTGAGTTGAACAGTGACATAGTGAGTGAGTTAAACAGTGACGTAGTGATTGAGTTGAACAGTGACATAGAGAGTGAGTTGAACAGTGACATAGTGAGTGAGTTAAATAGTGACATAGTGAGTGAGTTGAACAGTGACGTAGTGAGTGAGTTAAACAGTGACATAGAGAGTGAGTTAAACAGTGACGTAGTGAGTGAGTTAAATAGTGACATAGTGAGTGAGTTAAATAGTGACATAGTGAGTGAGTTGAACAGTGACGTAGTGAGTGAGTTAAATAGTGACATAGTGAGTGAGTTAAACAGTGACATAGTGAGTGAGTTGAACAGTGACGTAGTGAGTGAGTTGAACAGTGACGTAGTGAGTGAGTTAAACAGTGACATAGTGAGTGAGTTGAACAGTGACATAGTGAGTGAGTTGAACAGTGACATAGTGAGTGAGTTAAATAGTGACATAGTGATTGAGTTAAACAGTGACATAGTGAGTGAGTTGAACAGTGACGTAGTGAGTGAGTTGAACAGTGACGTAGTGAGTGAGTTAAACAGTGACATAGTGAGTGAGTTGAACAGTGACGTAGTGAGTGAGTTGAACAGTGACATAGTGAGTGAGTTAAACAGTGACATAGTGAGTGAGTTGAACAGTGACGTAGTGATTGAGTTAAACAGTGACGTAGTGAGTGAGTTAAACAGTGACATAGTGAGTGAGTTGAACAGTGACGTAGTGAGTGAGTTGAACAGTGACGTAGTGAGTGAGTTGAACAGTGACATAGTGAGTGAGTTGAACAGTGACGTAGTGAGTGAGTTGAACAGTGACGTAGTGAGTGAGTTAAACAGTGACATAGTGAGTGAGTTAAACAGTGACGTAGTGATTGAGTTGAACAGTGACATAGTGAGTGAGTTGAACAGTGACGTAGTGAGTGAGTTGAACAGTGACGTAGTGATTGAGTTGAACAGTGACATAGTGAGTGAGTTAAACAGTGACATAGTGAGTGAGTTAAACAGTGACATAGTGAGTGAGTTGAACAGTGACATAGTGAGTGAGTTGAACAGTGACGTAGTGAGTGAGTTGAACAGTGACATAGTGAGTGAGTTAAACAGTGACGTAGTGATTGAGTTGAACAGTGACATAGAGAGTGAGTTGAACAGTGACATAGTGAGTGAGTTAAACAGTGACATAGTGAGTGAGTTGAACAGTGACGTAGAGAGTGAGTTGAACAGTGACATAGTGAGTGAGTTAAACAGTGACATAGTGAGTGAGTTGAACAGTTACGTAGTGAGTGAGTTAAATAGTGACATAGTGAGTGAGTTGAACAGTGACATAGTGAGTGAGTTAAATAGTGACATAGTGAGTGAGTTGAACAGTGACATAGTGAGTGAGTTAAATAGTGACATAGTGAGTGAGTTGAACAGTGACATAGTGAGTGAGTTGAACAGTGACGTAGTGAGTGAGTTGAACAGTGACGTAGTGAGTGAGTTGAACAGTGACATAGTGAGTGAGTTAAACAGTGACATAGAGAGTGAGTTGAACAGTGACATAGTGAGTGAGTTGAACAGTGACATAGAGTGTGAGTTGAACAATGACATAGTGAGTGAGTTGAACAGTGACGTAGTGAGTGAGTTAAACAGTGACATAGTGAGTGAGTTGAACAGTGACATAGTGAGTGAGTTGAACAGTGACGTAGTGAGTGAGTTGAACAGTGACATAGTGAGTGAGTTGAACAGTGACATAGTGAGTGAGTTGAACAGTGACGTAGTGAGTGAGTTGAACAGTGACATAGTGAGTGAGTTAAACAGTGACATAGTGAGTGAGTTGAACAGTGACGTAGTGAGTGAGTTGAACAGTGACGTAGTGAGTGAGTTGAACAGTGACATAGTGAGTGAGTTGAACAGTGACATAGTGAGTGAGTTGAACAGTGACGTAGTGAGTGAGTTGAACAGTGACGTAGTGAGTGAGTTAAACAGTGACATAGTGAGTGAGTTGAACAGTGACATAGTGAGTGAGTTAAACAGTGACGTAGTGAGTGAGTTGAACAGTGACGTAGTGAGTGAGTTAAACAGTGACATAGTGAGTGAGTTAAACAGTGACGTAGTGAGTGAGTTGAACAGTGACATAGTGAGTGAGTTAAACAGTGACATAGTGAGTGAGTTAAACAGTGACGTAGTGAGTGAGTTAAACAGTGACATAGTGAGTGAGTTGAACAGTGACGTAGTGAGTGAGTTAAACAGTGACATAGTGAGTGAGTTAAACAGTGACGTAGTGAGTGAGTTGAACAGTGACATAGTGAGTGAGTTAAACAGTGACATAGTGAGTGAGTTGAACAGTGACATAGTGAGTGAGTTGAACAGTGACATAGTGAGTGAGTTGAACAGTGACATAGAGAGTGAGTTGAACAGTGACATTGAGAGTGAGTTTAACAGTGACATAGAGAGTGAGTTGAACAGTGACATAGTGAGTGAGTTGAACAGTGACATAGAGAGTGAGTTGAACAGTGACATAGTGAGTGAGTTGAACAGTGACATAGAGAGTGAGTTGAACAGTGACATAGAGAGTGAGTTGAACAGTGACATAGTGAGTGAGTTGAACAGTGACATAGTGAGTGAGTTGAACAGTGACATAGAGAGTGAGTTGAACAGTGACATAGAGAGTGAGTTGAACAGTGACATAGTGAGTGAGTTAAACAGTGACATAGAGAGTGAGTTGAACAGTGACATAGTGAGTGAGTTGAACAGTGACATAGAGAGTGAGTTGAACAGTGACATAGTGAGTGAGTTGAACAGTGACATAGAGAGTGAGTTGAACAGTGACATAGAGAGTGAGTTGAACAGTGACATAGTGAGTGAGTTGAACAGTGACATAGTGAGTGAGTTGAACAGTGACATAGTGAGTGAGTTGAACAGTGACATAGTGAGTGAGTTGAACAGTGACATAGTGAGTGAGTTGAACAGTGACATAGTGAGTGAGTTGAACAGTGACATAGAGAGTGAGTTGAACAGTGACATAGTGAGTGAGTTGAACAGTGACATAGTGAGTGAGTTGAACAGTGACATAGAGAGTGAGTTGAACAGTGACATAGTGAGTGAGTTGAACAGTGACATAGTGAGTGAGTTGAACAGTGACATAGTGAGTGAGTTGAACAGTGACATAGTGAGTGAGTTGAACAGTGACATAGTGAGTGAGTTGAACAGTGACATAGAGAGTGAGTTGAACAGTGACATAGAGAGTGAGTTGAACAGTGACATAGTGAGTGAGTTGAACAGTGACATAGTGAGTGAGTTGAACAGTGACATAGTGAGTGAGTTGAACAGTGACATAGTGAGTGAGTTGAACAGTGACATAGAGAGTGAGTTGAACAGTGACATAGAGAGTGAGTTGAACAGTGACATAGAGAGTGAGTTGAACAGTGACATAGTGAGTGAGTTGAACAGTGACATAGAGAGTGAGTTGAACAGTGACATAGAGAGTGAGTTGAACAGTGACATAGAGAGTGAGTTGAACAGTGACATAGTGAGTGAGTTAAACAGTGACATAGAGAGTGAGTTGAACAGTGACATAGTGAGTGAGTTGAACAGTGACATAGTGAGTGAGTTGAACAGTGACATAAAGAGTGAGTTGAACAGTGACATAGTGAGTGAGTTGAACAGTGACATAGAGAGTGAGTTGAACAGTGACATAGTGAGTGAGTTGAACAGTGACATAGTGAGTGAGTTGAACAGTGACATAGTGAGTGAGTTGAACAGTGACATAGTGAGTGAGTTAAACAGTGACATAGTGAGTGAGTTGAACAGTGACATAGAGAGTGAGTTGAACAGTGACATAGTGAGTGAGTTAAACAGTGACATAGAGAGTGAGTTGAACAGTGACATAGTGAGTGAGTTCAACAGTGACATAGTGAGTGAGTTGAACAGTGACATAGTGAGTGAGTTGAACAGTGACATAGTGAGTGAGTTAAATAGTGACATAGTGAGTGAGTTGAACAGTGACATAGTGAGTGAGTTGAACAGTGACATAGTGAGTGAGTTGAACAGTGACATAGTGAGTGAGTTAAACAGTGACATAGTGAGTGAGTTGAACAGTGACATAGAGAGTGAGTTAAACAGTGACATAGTGAGTGAGTTAAACAGTGACATAGTGAGTGAGTTGAACAGTGACATAGTGAGTGAGTTAAACAGTGACATAGTGAGTGAGTTAAACAGTGACATAGTGAGTGAGTTGAACAGTGACATAGTGAGTGAGTTGAACAGTGACATAGTGAGTGAGTTAAACAGTGACATAGTGAGTGAGTTGAACAGTGACATAGTGAGTGAGTTGAACAGTGACATAGTGAGTGAGTTAAACAGTGACATAGTGAGTGAGTTGAACAGTGACATAGTGAGTGAGTTGAACAGTGACATAGAGTGAGTTGAACAGTGACATAGTGAGTGAGTTGAACAGTGACATAGAGAGTGAGTTGAACAGTGACATAGTGTGAGTGAGTTGAACAGTGACATAGTGAGTGAGTTGAACAGTGACATAGTGAGTGAGTTGAACAGTGACATAGAGAGTGAGTTGAACAGTGACGTAGTGAGTGAGTTGAACAGTGACATAGTGAGTTGAACAGTGACATAGTGAGTGAGTTGAACAGTGACATAGTGAGTGAGTTGAACAGTGACATAGAGAGTGAGTTGAACAGTGACATAGTGAGTGAGTTGAACAGTGACATAGTGAGTGAGTTGAACAGTGACATAGTGAGTGAGTTGAACAGTGACATAGTGAGTGAGTTGAACAGTGACATAGTGAGTGAGTTGAACAGTGACATAGAGAGTGAGTTGAACAGTGACATAGTGAGTGAGTTGAACAGTGACATAGAGAGTGAGTTGAACAGTGACATAGTGAGTGAGTTGAACAGTGACATAGAGAGTGAGTTGAACAGTGACATAGTGAGTGAGTTGAACAGTGACATAGAGAGTGAGTTGAACAGTGACATAGTGAGTGAGTTGAACAGTGACATAGTGAGTGAGTTGAACAGAGACATAGTGAGTGAGTTGAACAGTGACATAGTGAGTGAGTTGAACAGTGACATAGTGAGTGAGTTGAACAGTGACATAGTGAGTGAGTTGAACAGTGACATAGTGAGTGAGTTGAACAGTGACATAGAGAGTGAGTTGAACAGTGACATAGTGAGTGAGTTGAACAGTGACATAGTGAGTGAGTTGAACAGTGACATAGAGTGAGTTGAACAGTGACATAGTGAGTGAGTTGAACAGTGACATAGAGAGTGAGTTGAACAGTGACATAGTGTGAGTGAGTTGAACAGTGACATAGTGAGTGAGTTGAACAGTGACATAGTGAGTGAGTTGAACAGTGACATAGAGAGTGAGTTGAACAGTGACGTAGTGAGTGAGTTGAACAGTGACATAGAGAGTGAGTTGAACAGTGACATAGTGAGTGAGTTGAACAGTGACATAGTGAGTGAGTTGAACAGTGACATAGAGAGTGAGTTGAACAGTGACGTAGTGAGTGAGTTGAACAGTGACATAGTGAGTTGAACAGTGACATAGTGAGTGAGTTGAACAGTGACATAGTGAGTGAGTTGAACAGTGACATAGTGAGTGAGTTAAACAGTGACATAGTGAGTGAGTTAAACAGTGACATAGTGAGTGAGTTAAACAGTGACATAGAGAGTGAGTTAAACAGTGACATAGTGAGTTGAACAGTG